>NC_069504.1:330919352-331219352 GCF_027579735.1 Bombina bombina
TTCTTTAAAAGCCTCTTTCTCTTGTTAAGTGTATTCAGTCCACGGATCATCCATTACTTATGGGATATATTCCCTTCCCAACAGGAAGTTGCAAGAGGATCACCCAAAGCAGAGCTGCTATATAGCTCCTCTCCTCACATGTCATATCCAGTCATTCTCTTGCAACTCTCAACATAGATGGAGGTCGCGAGAGGAGAGTGGTGTTTTATACTTAATTATTTCTTCAATCAAAAGTTTGTTATTTTTAAATGGCACCGGAGTGTGCTGTTTTTTTTTCCTCAGGCAGTATTTGGAAGAAGAATCTGCCTGTATTTTCTATGATCTTAGCAGAAGTAACTAAGATCCACTGGCTGTTCTCGCACATTCTGAGGAGTGGGGTAACTTCAGAAAGGGAATAGCGTGCGGGTCCCCTGCAAATAAGGTATGTGCAGTAAAATATTTTTCTAAGGAATGGAATTGACTAAGAAAATACTTCTGATACTGATGTTATGTAAGTACAGCCTTAAATGCAGTGGAAGTGACTGGTATCAAGCTGATTAATGTATATACAGTAAAGTAATTTTCTAGGAATGGAATTTGACTAAGAAAATGCTGCTATTACTGAAGTAATGTAATAAGTCTTAAATACAGTAGAAGGACTGGTATCAGGCTTATCATAGAGATACATACTCTTTAAAAAAGAAAAGAAAAAGATGTTTAAAATGGTTGCTGGCATGTTTAATCGTTTTTGTGAGGTACTTTGGTGATAAAATTTATTGGGGCATGAATTTTCCACATGACTGACTATGAGTGGGAGGGGCCTATTTTAGCGCTTTTTTGCGCAGCAAAAATTCAGTCTCTGTCTTCCTGTTTTCTTCCTGCATGACACAGGACGTCTCTAGAGAGATCAGGGGACTTCAAAAGTCATTTTGAGGGAGGTAATCAGTCACAGCAGACCTGTGGACAGTGTGTTTGACTGTGTTAAAAAACGTTTTTTTCTATATTACTATCCGTTTTGGGTATTAAGGGGTTAATCATCCATTTACAAGTGGGTGCAATGCTCTGCTAACTTAATACATTTACTGTGAAAATTTAGTTGCTATAACTGATTTGGTTCTTTGTTATTTCAACTGTGACAATTTTTTGTGCTTCTTAAAGGCGCAGTAACGTTTTATTTAGTGCTTGTAAATTTATTTCAAAGTGTTTTCCAAGCTTGCTAGTCTCATTGCTAGTCTGTTTAAACATGTCTGACACAGATGAATCTGTTTGTTCATTATGTTTGAAGGCCAGTGTGGAGCCCCATAGAAATATGTGTACTAAATGTATTGATTTCACTTTAAATAATAAAGGTCAGTCTTTATCTATAAAAGAATTATCACCAGACGACGAGGGGGAAGTTATGCAACTAACTCTCCTCACGTGTCAGTACCTTCGCCTCCCGCTCAGGAGGCGTGTGATATTGTGGCGCCAAGTACATCAGGGATGCCCATACAAATCACTTTACAAGACATGGCCACTATTATGAATAATACCCTGACAGAAGTATTATCTAAATTGCCAGAATTAAGAGGCAAGCGCGATAGCTCTGGGATAAGGACAGAGCGCGCAGGTGTTGTGAGAGCTATGTCTGATACTGCGTCACAGTTTGCAGAACATGAGGACGGAGAGCTTCATTCTGTGGGTGACGGATCTGATCCAGGGAAACCGGATTCAGAGATTTCTAATTTTAAATTTAAGCTTGAGAACTTCCGTGTATTGCTAGGGGAGGTTTTAGCGGCTCTGAATGACTGTAATACAGTTGCAATTCCAGAGAAATTATGTAGGCTGGATAGATACTATGCGGTGCCGGTGTGTACTGACGTTTTTCCTATACCTAAAAGGCTTACAGAAATTATTAGCAAGGAGTGGGATAGACCTGGTGTGCCCTTTTCCCCACCTCCTATATTTAGGAAAATGTTTCCAATAGACGCCACTACACGGGACTTATGGCAAACGGTCCCCAAGGTGGAGGGAGCAGTTTCTACTTCAGCTAAGCGTACCACTATCCTGGTGGAGGATAGTTGTGCTTTTTCGGATCCAGTGGATAAAAAATTAGAAGGTTACCTTAACAAGGTTTTATCCTACAGCCCCTTGCATGCATTGCGCCTGTCACTGCTGCTGCGGCATTCTGGTTTGAGTCTCTGGAAGAGGCCATTCACTCAGCTCCATTGGATGAAATCATGGACAAGCTTAAAGCACTTAAGCTAGCTAATGCATTTGTTTCTGATGCCATTGTACATTTAACTAAACTAACGGCTAAGAATTCCGGATTCGCCACCCAAGCGCGCAGAGCGCTATGGCTTAAATCCTGGTCAGCTGACGTGACTTCTAAATCTAAATTGCTTAATATTCCTTTCAAGGGGCAAACCTTATTCGGGCCCGGCTTGAAAGAAATTATCGCTGACATTACTGGAGGTAAGGGTCATACCCTTCCTCAGGACAGGGCCAAATCAAAGGCCAAACAGTCTAATTTTCGTGCCTTTCGAAACTTCAAGGCAGGAGCAGCATCAACTTCCTCCGCTCCAAAACAGGAAGGAACTGTTGCTCGTTACAGACAGGCCTGGAAAAATAATCAGTCCTGGAACAAGGGCAAGCAGGCCAGAAAACCTACTACTGCCCCTAAGACAGCATAAAGGGATTGCCCCCTATCCGGAAACGGATCTAGTGGGGGGCAAACTTTCTCTCTTCGCCCAGGCGTGGGCAAGAGATGTCCAGGATCCCTGGGCGTTGGAGATCATATCCCAGGGATATCTTCTGGACTTCAAAGCTTCTCCTCCACAAGGGAGATTTCATCTTTCAAGGTTATCAGCAAACCAAATAAAGAAAGAGGCATTTCTACACTGTGTACAAGACCTCCTTATAATGGGGGTGATCCACCCAGTTCCGCGGACGGAACAAGGGCAAGATTTTTACTCAAATCTGTTCGTGGTTCCCAAGAAAGAGGGAACCTTCAGACCAATCTTGGACCTAAAGATCTTAAACAAATTCCTAAGAGTTCCATCATTCAAAATGGAAACTATTCGGACCATCCTACCCATGATCCAAGAGGGTCAGTACATGACCACAGTGGACTTAAAGGATGCCTACCTTCACATACCGATTCACAAAGATCATTATCGGTACCTAAGATTTGCCTTCCTAGACAGGCATTACCAGTTTGTAGCTCTTCCCTTCGGGTTAGCTACGGCCCCGAGAATCTTTACAAAGGTTCTGGGTTCACTTCTGGCGGTTCTACGACCGCGAGGCATAGCGGTGGCTCCGTATCTAGACGACATCCTGATACAGCCATCAAGCTTTCAAATTGCCAAGTCTCATACAGAGATAGTTCTGGCATTTCTGAGGTCGCATGGGTGGAAGGTGAACGTGGAAAAGAGTTCTCTATCACCACTCACAAGAGTCTCCTTCCTAGGGACTCTTATAGATTCGGTAGAGATGAAAATTTACCTGACGGAGTCCAGGTTGTCAAAGCTTCTAAATTAGAAGAAAAGAAAAAGTGGTTGGGATAGCGCTAAACAGCTGCGAGTCTTATAAAGTAAAATAAGTGTATGTGATCTCGGATAGATTTATATCTGAATGTGAGGGTGTCCCTGTTTTGGGTTCTCAGATTTTGAGATAACTATTTTGATATATGAGGATCCCCGGTTTATTTTGATCATATAACCGGGATGGTAGAATAATTCCTATATTTTTAGGATAGTCTTATGTCCTATGATTTTTTATATATCTCATAGATATTTTTGTAAAATATGACGTAGAATATGACGTAAAAAACGTAAAAAAGAGGAGCATATGTTTGAAGATATATGTATTTTATTCCTATACAGATAAGATTTCTATCATGAATTAGTTAACAATAAAAGCTAACACATAGATGCCGGCATCTAGATTTAAAACATCATTAAAACAATTTTTTGTTTAAAATTTATACTTGTTATATTCTATCAGTATTACTGCTGGTTTCAAACTGTAATCGTGGTTTTATGCAAGCGGCTCTAGTTTGGAACATTTAATACAAAACAAAAAGTTTCTTTTCCTTAGCATACATGTATCGTATATTATGTTTTGTTACAATTACAATTTTCGGTACAGATCTAATTTTTCAGTGTACTAGCTAGATACGTGTGAATACCACGTATTTTTACTCAGACATTGATATTCCAGGTCTACGGTGGTTTGTCACAATTATAAATGGTAGTTTGCAGATTTATCTGTCATATATGCATGTATAAGCAGATTGTCTCTTATTATAAAAACCTTGATATATTGTCCATATTCTGGATTTCTTCAGTTAAAGTTGTGACCGGCCGGTCTTTTGGTGAAGTAATTCCGTGTGTTCTCCCTTGATTTCTTTCTTTAGTTTGAATCCGGGTCCTTCAGGTATTTTTCGATCTGATTGTGGATTTCTCCTCGTGTCTGTATAACCCTTAAGCTAGGTGATTGAGGCTGGAACGGTTACTGGATCCTGGGATAGGAATTATACATATGGAGTCTGTCCCTGGAAAGTGGGATATGGCTCGATGTACCTGTCCTAGCCAGCCCGAACACGGGAAAGACCTCTCACCTGCTGGGTTCTGTATTTAGATATCCTGTGACTGTCAGCAATCTCTACGCGTTTCAGCCTGGGGCCTTTATCAAGATGCTTGTGTGCTGTGCAGTCTGGATTTAAATATCATGTCCATCTTCCTGATTGGATCTTATTCTTGACCAATCCCTATTGCCTGCTTGTTGTTCCTCCTCCTGGAAGGTTGTCTCTTAGTCCTCTCTTTGCATTGTTGATATAACATCTATACACCCGGACCTGTTACTATTATGTTTCAAAATTTTAGTTAATCTATGAGCGCATATAAATTGTTGTGCATCGTTTCTAAAATAAAAACAAAAACAAAAACACAATTCTCAAGCCTATGCTCCACTCTTTATTTTAAGTGTTTTGGGCGGACTTTTATTCTTATATCGTGTGTTTATTTATATTCCTATACCTTAGGGAACTTTCTTTAAATAAATTATATTGTGGTCTCAATCGTGTATTATTGTGTTCTCGCTCTAATTTACAAAAGGTAATAGTCCTGATCAGTGCTTTGAAATTTTGTGTCAAGTGTTAGTTATAAGTATTATACTGTGTATTTCGGTTTATATAGAAAACCTCATGTGTTCAGGATCATATATAAACCATTTCACATACATAATTGTGAAAAGAATTTTAAAGTTGTAATTTTTTCAAAAATCATTATTTTATCTATGTGTTTAATATCTTAATTCTATTGATTTTGGTGAAAAAGTTTTGTGGATTAATTGTTACTCCATAATTCTGTGGACTTTTACGTGTATTTGAGTTTCTTAGTGGAGAATGTGATATACTTTTTTGAAAAAGTTCATTACTTTACCTATGTGTTTAACATGTGAATTTATGTATGTTACTGTGAGAATTCTTAGTGTGTGTGTTTATTAATGTCTTTTCATAGACTGTTTTAGTATAAGTTAAACATCTGTAATATCCTTCTTGCCAGTGAGTTTGATGTGATAAAGAGGCAAGCAGTTGTATTTTTCAGATTATTTGTCTCTATTTTTGTAGTAATTATTTTTAATTTTTTATGTTATATTTTATATATAAGGCTTCTGTCCTTGTTTCTTGTTATAGTTATATTTCTTTTATCTTTGTCAAAAATTGTTTTTTCATATGGACATTTACAGCATTTTGACCTCTGTGTGCTATGTCTACTTGTTTAGTTATGTTTTTATATACAATACAGTCTGTATCTTTTGTTATCTCAGTTATAGTAATGTGTTTAGGTCCATTTCCGAATTTAGTCCAAATGGGTGTAATGTTTTGAAGTTGAATATATATTCTGCCTCCTTTTTAAGGAGGAGTGTATTCATATCCCCCCCCCCCCCTTACTCCCAAATGTAATTTTTTGATACCCCAGTATTTAAAGTCTTTTAAATTACTGGAATGTTTTTCTTTAAAATGTGAATACAGTGTTGTTTCTGTTGATTCGTGTTCTATTTTTAGAATATGTTCTCGTATTCTATCTTTTACAGTTCTACTTGTTTGTCCAAAATATAATAGGTTGCATGTACATTTTATACAGTAGATGACATTCCTGTCTGTGCATCTTATTAGTTGATTAATTTTTAGACAGAAATTTGAATTAGATGATCTTATTTCCTTTCTTTTTTCACTGTATATTTACAGGATTTACAGGATATGCAGGGGAAGAAGCCTTTTAATTTATTTCCATTAAGGTCTCCATCAACAGTGTTGTTTCTTTCTCTATACTCACTAGGTGATAATATCATTTTGAGGTTTTTGGCTCGTTTAAAAATTATGTCTGGTTGGTTTCTTACCCTTTTCCCTAAAATTTGATCTTGTTTTATTAGATGCCAATTTCTTTTCAGAATTTTCCTTATTTCAAAGTGTTGGCTGCTGTATTCGGTTATAAAAGGTATAAAGCAATCATCAACTTCTCTTTCTTTCTTAGTTTTCTTTGTTAATAGGGACTCTCTGTCTACTGTTGACACTTCCTGTCTTATCTTTTCTACAGTGTCTTTCTTATATCCCTTCTCTATGAATCTAGATGTCAGTATGTCGGATTGGGATTGGTAGCTTTCAAGTGTGGAGCAATTCTTCCTTACTCGTAGATATTGTCCTTTTGGGATATTAGATTTCCACTGTTTGAGATGGCAGCTTTCTGCGTGTATGTAATTGTTTGCGTCTATAGTTTTAAAGTAGTTTTTGGTATTAATTTTAAGGTTATTGATTTCAATTTCAATGTCCAAAAAGTGTATTTTCCATCTACTATATTCATGCGTGAATGTGATACCAAGACTATTGGTATTAAGGTCTATAATAAATGTGTCCAATAGTTCTGTTTCTCCTTGCCAGATGATAAATATATCATCAATATATCTGCAATAGAGCACAAGGTTCGCCCCCATGGGCCATTATGTATGTGTTCATCTTCAAATTGTCCCATGAATAGATTTGCGTAACTGGGGGCGAACCTTGTGCCCATTGCCGTTCCTTTAATCTGTAGGTATACCTCATTGTTAAAATAAAAACTATTGTTTTGTAAGATAAAGTCTATGCATTCCATGATAAATCTGTTCTGATATTCAGGTAGTTCCTTATCTTTATCTAAGGTTTTTTTCACAGCTTTTTGTCCTAGTTCGTGTGATATATTAGTGTACAAGGAATTGACATCACATGTCACTAGTGTGTAATTTTCCTTCCATGTTATTTCTCTAATTTTATTAATGAAGTGTATAGAGTCTCTAAGGTATGCTGGTAATTTAATAGCATACTTCTGTAAGTAGAAGTCCACGTATTGTGACAGGTTTGATGTTAAACTGTTTATCCCAGAGATGATGGGACGCCCTGGTGGTTTCTCTAAATTTTTATGCACTTTTGGCAGAAAGTAGAATGTAGGTGTTTTAGGGCATTCTATGGAAAGGAATTCTGATTCTGAATCGTTTATAATCCCTTTGTCTTTTGCTTTTTTGAGTATATTACTCAATTTATCTTTTTGTTTTTTAATGGGATTATGTTTTAGTTTCTCATATGTGAATTTGTCTTGTAATATTCTATTTGATTCCTCTACATAGTATGTCCTATCCATAATGACCAGCCCCCACCTTTGTCGGCCGGTTTGATGATGATCTCTTTGTTATTCTGAAGTTCTTTTAGTGTTTGGATCTCTTTCCTATTCATATTTCTCTTAATCGGTTTAGTTTGGTCTAGGGCCTCTAGTTTTTTAAGGTTCTGTTCGAATAGTTTGATATGCTCACTTTTGTCTTGAGTGGGATAGAATGAGGATTTTGCTCGTAAGTTTGTATGTTTGTATTGGCTGTTCTCGTTTTTATTCCTATCTTGTATTGGGTTTTTTAGAAAATATCTTTTTAGTGTGAGTTTGCGAATGTATTGGTTGATGTTAATGAGGGTCTCGAACTTGTTAAGTTTGCATGAGGGGGCAAAGGATAAACCCTTATTTAGTACTCTTTCTTGGTCTTTATTTAGTGGAATTTTGCTTATGTTAAATATACCAATTTTCTCTTTTTCATTATTTTGGGTTATCTCCTCACTGTTTTGTTTTGGGGTTCCTCTCCCTCTTCTACCTCTAACCTTCTTTTCCCTTGTTGTATTCTTTGGGGTTTTGCTTCCTCTAGTAGGTTTCTTGATGTCCCCGCTCTGGCGGGGGTTTCTTCTAAAAAATGTACATTGGAGGGGGTTGTGTTTGATTTTGTATTGTCAGATTTATTCTTATATTCTCTCCTTGGACTGTGTTCTTGTCTTAGTGGCATAAATCTATTATGTGTCGGTAGTCTCCAAAAAGCCTTATATATAAAATATAACATAAAAAAATAAAAAATAATTACTACAAAAATAGAGACAAATAATCTGAAAAATACAACTGCTTGCCTCTTTATCACATCAAACTCACTGGCAAGAAGGATATTACAGATGTTTAACTTATACTAAAACAGTCTATGAAAAGACATTAATAAACACACACACTAAGAATTCTCACAGTAACATACATAAATTCACATGTTAAACACATAGGTAAAGTAATGAACTTTTTCAAAAAAGTATATCACATTCTCCACTAAGAAACTCAAATACACGTAAAAGTCCACAGAATTATGGAGTAACAATTAATCCACAAAACTTTTTCACCAAAATCAATAGAATTAAGATATTAAACACATAGATAAAATAATGATTTTTGAAAAAATTACAACTTTAAAATTCTTTTCACAATTATGTATGTGAAATGGTTTATATATGATCCTGAACACATGAGGTTTTCTATATAAACCGAAATACACAGTATAATACTTATAACTAACACTTGACACTTATAAAAAATTTCAAAGCACTGATCAGGACTATTACCTTTTGTAAATTAGAGCGAGATCACAATAATACACGATTGAGACCACAATATAATTTATTTAAAGAAAGTTCCCTAAGGTATAGGAATATAAATAAACACACGATATAAGAATAAAAGTCCGCCCAAAACTCTTAAAATAAAGAGTGGAGCATAGGCTTGAGAATTGTGTTTTTGTTTTTGTTTTTGTTTTTATTTTAGAAACGATGCACAACAATTTATATGCGCTCATAGATTAACTAAAATTTTGAAACATAATAGTAACAGGTCCGGGTGTATAGATGTTATATCAACAATGCAAAGAGAGGACTAAGAGACAACCTTCCAGGAGGAGGAACAACAAGCAGGCAATAGGGATTGGTCAAGAATAAGATCCAATCAGGAAGATGGACATGATATTTAAATCCAGACTGCACAGCACACAAGCATCTTGATAAAGGCCCCAGGCTGAAACGCGTAGAGATTGCTGACAGTCACAGGATATCTAAATACAGAACCCAGCAGGTGAGAGGTCTTTCCCGTGTTCGGGCTGGCTAGGACAGGTACATCGAGCCATATCCCACTTTCCAGGGACAGACTCCATATGTATAATTCCTATCCCAGGATCCAGTAACCGTTCCAGCCTCAATCACCTAGCTTAAGGGTTATACAGACACGAGGAGAAATCCACAATCAGATCGAAAAATACCTGAAGGACCCGGATTCAAACCAAAGAAAGAAAGCAAGGGAGAACACACGGAATTACTTCACCAAAAGACCGGCCGGTCACAACTTTAACTGAAGAAATCCAGAATATGGACAATATATCAAGGTTTTTATAATAAGAGACAATCTGCTTATACATGCATATATGAAAGATAAATCTGCAAACTACCATTTATAATTGTGACAAACCACCGTAGCCCTGGAATATCAATGTCTGAGTAAAAATACGTGGTATTCACACGTATCTAGCTAGTACACTGAAAAATTAGATCTGTACCGAAAATTGTAATTGTAACAAAACATAATATACGATACATGTATGCTAAGGAAAATACACTTTTTGTTTTGTATTAAATGTTCCAAACTAGAGCCGCTTGCATAAAACCACGATTACAGTTTGAAACCAGCAGTAATACTGATAGAATATAACAAGTATAAATTTTAAACAAAAAATTGTTTTAATGATGTTTTAAATCTAGATGCCGGCATCTATGTGTTAGCTTTTATTGTTAACTAATTCATGATAGAAATCTTATCTGTATAGGAATAAAATACATATATCTTCAAACATATGCTCCTCTTTTTTACGTTTTTTACGTCATATTCTACGTCATATTTTACAAAAATATCTATGAGATATATAAAAAATCATAGGACATAAGACTATCCTAAAAATATAGGAATTATTCTACCATCCCGGTTATATGATCAAAATAAACCGGGGATCCTCATATATCAAAATAGTTATCTCAAAATCTGAGAACCCAAAACAGGAACACCCTCACATTCAGATATAAATCTATCCGAGATCACATACACTTATTTTACTTTATAAGACTCGCAGCTGTTTAGCGCTATCCCAACCACTTTTTCTTTTCTTCTAAATTAATTTGGGTGATAGTGTTTTTTCGGCTTAATGGTAGCGGCAATGGACATAGTGCCATTTGCGCGCCTGCATCTCAGACCGCTGCAATTATGCATGCTAGGTCAGTGGAATGGGGATTACTCAGATTTGTCCCTTCTACTAAATCTGGATCAAGAAACCAGAGATTCTCTTCTCTGGTGGCTTTCTCGGGTCCATCTGTCCAAGGGCATGACCTTTGCAGGCCAGAGTGGACGATTGTAACAACAGATGCCAGGGATCGTGGACTCAGGAGGAGAAACTCCTCCCAATAAATATTCTGGAATTAAGAGCAATATTCAAGGCTCTTCTAGCTTGGCCTCAGTTAGCAACACTGAGGTTCATCAGATTTCAGTCGGACAACATCACGACTGTGGCTTACATCAACCATCAAGGGGGAACCAGGAGTTCCCTAGCGATGTTAGAAGTCTCAAAGATAATTCGCTGGGCAGAGTTTCACTCTTGCCACTTGTCACCGATCCACATCCCAGGCGGGGAGAACTGGGAGGCGGACTTTCTAAGTCGCCAAACCTTTCATCCGGGGGAGTGGGAACTTCATCCGGAGGTGTTCGCTCAACTGATTCGTCGTTGGGGCAAACCAGAACTGGATCTCATGGCGTCTCGCCAGAACGCCAAGCTTCCTCGTTACGGATCCAGGTCCAGAGACCCGGGAGCAGCGCTGATAGATGCTCTAGCAGCCCCTTGGGTCTTCAACATGGCTTATGTGTTTCCACCATTTCCGCTGCTGCCTCGACTGATTGCCAAGATCAAAAAGGAGAGAGCATCAGTGATTCTGATAGCGCCTGCGTGGCCACGCAGGACCTGGTATGCAGACCTAGTGGGCATGTCGTCCTGTCCCCCATGGTCTCTACCTCTGAGGCAGGACCTTCTAATACAAGGTCCTTTCAACCATCCAAATCTAATTTCTCTGAGGCTGACTGCATGAAGATTGAACGCTTGATCCTATCCAAGCGTGGCTTCTCAGAGTCAGTTATTGATACTTTAATACAGGCTCGGAAGCCTGTTACCAGAAAAATCTATCATAAGATATGGCGTAAATACTTATATTGGTGCGAATCCAAGAGTTACTCATGGAGTAAGGTTAGGATTCCTAGGATATTGTCCTTTCTACAAGAGGGTTTGGAAAAGGGCTTATCTGCTAGTTCGTTGAAGGGACAGATTTCTGCTCTGTCTATTCTTTTACACAAGCGTCTGGCAGAAGTTCCAGACGTCCAGGCTTTTTGTCAGGCTTTGGCTAGGATTAAGCCTGTGTTTAAATCTGTTGCTCCTCCGTGGAGCTTAAACTTGGTTCTTAAAGTTCTTCAGGGTGTTCCGTTTGAACCCCTTCATTCCATTGATATTAAGCTTTTATCTTGGAAAGTTCTGTTTTTGATGGCTATTTCCTCGGCTCGAAGAGTCTCTGAGTTATCTGCCTTACATTGTGATTCTCCTTATCTGATTTTCCATTCAGACAAGGTAGTTCTGCGTACTAAACCTGGGTTTTTACCTAAGGTAGTTTCTAACAGGAATATCAATCAAGAGATTGTTGTCCCATCATTGTGCCCTAATCCTTCTTCAAAGAAGGAACATCTTTTGCATAATCTGGACGTAGTCCGTGCCCTGAAATTCTATTTACAGGCAACTAAAGATTTTCGTCAAACTTCTTCCCTGTTTGTCGTTTATTCTGGACAGAGGAGAGGTCAAAAGGCTTCGGCAACCTCTCTCTCTTTTTGGCTTCGTAGTATAATACGTTTAGCCTATGAGACTGCTGGACAGCAGCCCCCTGAAAGAATTACAGCTCATTCTACTAGAGCTGTGGCTTCTACCTGGGCCTTTAAGAATGAGGCCTCTGTTGAACAGATTTGCAAGGCTGCGACTTGGTCTTCGCTTCACACCTTTTCGAAATTTTACAAATTTGACACTTTTGCTTCTGCGGAGGCTGTTTTTGGGAGAAAGGTTCTACAGGCAGTGGTTCCTTCCGTTTAAGTTCCTGCCTTGTCCCTCCCTTCATCCGTGTACTTAGCTTTGGTATTGGTATCCCATAAGTAATGGATGATCCGTGGACTGAATACACTTAACAAGAGAAAACATAATTTATGCTTACCTGATAAATTTATTTCTCTTGTAGTGTATTCAGTCCACGGCCCGCCCTGTCTTTTAAGGCAGATCTAAATTTTAATTAAAACTTCAGTCACCACTGCACCCTATGGTTTCTCCTTTCTTGTCTTGTTTCGGTCGAATGACTGGATATGACATGTGAGGGGAGGAGCTATATAGCAGCTCTGCTTTGGGTGATCCTCTTGCAACTTCCTGTTGGGAAGGGAATATATCCCATAAGTAATGGATGATCCGTGGACTGAATACACTACAAGAGAAATAAATTTATCAGGTAAGCATAAATTAGGTTTTTCTTTTTTCTGAAAACAGCAGAATGATGGGCTTTACCAAAAAGCTGTAGTTTTGTTTCGTCTGTCCCCAGCACATTCTCCCAAAAGGATTTTGCCTTCCTCAGGTAAGTTTTGGCAAACTCCAATCTGGCTTTATGTTTCTGTGCCAGCAGTGGGGTCCTCCTGGGTCTCCATAGCGTCCCTTTTCATTCAGATGGCGACGTATAGTGCGAGCTGACACATTTGTACCCTGTGCCTGAAGGTCAGCGTGAATTTGTCTGGAAGTTGATTGAGGTTCTTTATCCACTATTCGAACAATCCTTTGTTGCAAACTTTGATCAATATTTCATCCACGTCCAGGGAGATTAGCTACAGTGCCATGGGCTGTAAACTTCTTGACAATGTTGCACACAGTGGACACAGGAACATTAAAGGGACAGTAAACCCAATTTTTTTTTCCTGTCGTGATTCAGATAGAGCATGACATTTTAAGCAACTTTCTAATTTACTATCAAATTTTCTTCATTCTCTTGGTATCTTTATTTGAAATGCAAGAATGTAAGTTTAGATGCCGGACCATTTTTGGTGAACAACCTGGGTTCTCCTTGCTGATTGGTAAATTAATTCATCCACCAATAAAAATGTGCTGTCCCTAGTTCTCAACCAAACAAAAAGCTTAGATGCCTTCTTTTTCAAATAAAGATAGCAAGAAAACGAATAAAAATTGATAATAGGAGTAAATTAGAAAGTTGCTTAAAATTGCATACTCTATCTAAATCACGAAAGAAAAAAAATTGGGTTCAGTGTCCCTTTAAGATCTTTGGAGATGGACTTGTAACCTTAAGATTGTCCATGCTTTTCCACAATTTTTGTTCTCAAATCCTCAGACAATTCTTTGTTGCTCTCACTTTTCTCCATTTTAACTGGTTGCTGGTGTGATTTGTATATTGTCGGCACCTGATAATTCATACATGTGAGTTTAATTACAAATTACAGGAGCACCACAAACTTTGAATGCAATTATTTCTTTCAATTTTGAGAAGGTGCCAATAATATGGTCCAGTCCATTGTTGGAGTTTTGTGTGGAATGTTTCAAATTTAGCTTTTTTTCTCCACTTTTTTGTGTCATAACAATACAAACAAAAGATATAAACATGAGAATGCCTAAACATTTGTTATTGCAACAATTTTCTTGGTGAAGTGTGTGTGTATGTATATATCTATATATGAGATACGAGATACAACCACCAATCAGCAGCTAGCTCCCCATAGTTCATAGTTCACGTGCTTTTCAACAAAGGATACCAAAAGAATAGAAGTGAATTGGAAAGATTTTAAAATTGCATACTCTAATTGAATCTTGCAAATATTTTGGATTTCATGTCCCTTTAAGGGACTGCCCATAGAAACGCCCACAGCCTGCTCAGACATGACCATCTACAAAATGCAGGTGGCTTACTGCCCACAAGGTTTTTCCCACTTTTCATGCTCAAATAACACAAGCAACTATTACATTTTTGCTTACTATTACTTATCTGTTCTCTTGTTAAGTTCACCCATAGATAGTATTTACAATTTTTAACTGACAAATGGGCCTTTCTAGTGATACCCTTTATGGGTAAATAAAATAACAAAAAATAGGAGTTTAATACTGAAAAAATAAAAAAGCAATTTTTTTCTTTTTAACCATTTTACAAAACTAGTGTATCTAAAGAAAAATACCTCCAAATAGATTATTTATGTTGTCCTGATTTTTTAAATATGTCTAAGGGCTAGATTTATTAAAGCCCTATGGCTGCAAGTTCTCATAAGAACTTGCTCGCCGTAATTTATCAAGCAGCGGTCACCAGACCGCCGCTTCCCTAACCTCTTCGCCACCTCTAAGGTGGTGAAATTCAATCTCCTCGGTCTAGTCAGACTGAGGAGATTGACAGCTCCTGCCCACGCTTGATTGGCTGTGCGCGGGCAGGGGTCGGGATTGCACGCGAGCGCAAAATTGCGCTCATGTGCAATGGCGAATACCTGCGGGTAATTTCGCCCCGCCACAGGCGAGCTGAGGCGTACAGGGGCCCCTGTACGCCTCAGCTTTAATAAATCTAGCCCTAAGTTTCCAAGTAATTTTTAGCAAATATAGGCCAAATACTACAGAGATGGAATTATTGGTTTAACGCTATCATTTACAATGCTCCTACTGTAAGATAAAAAATAGCCCTCACCCAATTCAAAACTTCTAAACAAAAGTATATATTTGTAGAATTTAGACACGCCATGGTATTTATCTAAAGGTATTTTGAAACGTGTCACTACAGCACTGCGCTCTAACACACCACATGTCGCAACAGCACTGCACACGAACTCGCACATCTTGGCACTGCGCTCTAACACACTTAATTTTTTTGCACTATAGCACTGAGCTTTAACACACACTCATGTGTGAAGACAGCACTGCACTCTAACAGACTGTGTCATTACACCGCTGCGCTCTAACACACACTCATGTGACACTAACACACTGCTTGTCACTACAGCACTGCTTACTAACACACTGTGTGTCAATACAGCACTGCTTACTAACACACACTCTTGTGGCACTAACACACTGTGTGTCAATACAGCACGACTCACTAACACACACTCATGTAACACTAACACACTGCATGTCACTACAGCAATGCTTACTAACACACGTGTCACTACAGCAATGCTCACTAACACACTCATGTGACATTAACACACTGCGTGTCACTACAGCATGGCTCACTAACAAACACTCATGTAACACTAACACTGCGTGCCACTACAGCACTGCTCACTAACACACACTCATGTAACACACTGCGTGTCACTACAGCATGGCTCACTAACAAACACTCATGTAACACTAACACTGCGTGTCACTAAAGCATGGCTCACTAACACACACTCATGTGGCACTAACACACTGTGTCAATACAGCACTGCTTACTAACACACTGCGTATCACTACAGCAATGCTTAATAACACACTCATGTGACACTAACACACTGCATGTCACTACAGCACTGCTCACTAACACACACTCAAGTAACACACTGCGTGTCACTACAGCACTGCTCACTAACACACTTGTGACAATAACACACTGCGTGTCACTACAGCACTGCTCACTAACACACACTCATGTGACACTAACACACTGCGTGTCACTACAGCATGGCTCACTAACAAACACTCATGTAACACCAACACTGCGTGTCACTAAAGCATGGCTCACTAACACACACTCATGTGGCACTAACACACTGTGTCAATACAGCACTGCTTACTAACACACACTCATGTGACACTAACACACTGCGTATCACTACAGCAATGCTTAATAACACACTCATGTGACACTAACACACTGCATGTCACTACAGCACTGCTCACTAACACACACTCAAGTAACACACTGCGTGTCACTACAGCACTGCTCACTAACACACTTGTGACAATAACACACTGCGTGTCACTACAGCACTGCTCACTAACGCACACTCATGTGACACTAACACTGTTTGTCACTACAGCACTATTCACTAACACACACTCATGTGACACACTGCGTGTCACTATAGCATGGCTCACTAACACACACATGTGGCACTAACACACTGTGTGTTAATACAGCACTGCTCACTAACACACACTCATGGGACACTAACGCACTGCTCACTAACTCACACTCAGCACTGCTCACTAACACACTCATGTGACACTAACACACTCATGTGACACTAACACACTGTGTGTCACTACGGCACTGCTCACTAACACACACTCGTGACATTCACACTGTGTGTCACTACAGCACTGCTTACTAACACACACTCATGTAACACTAACACACTGCATGTCACTACAGCAATGCTTACTAACACACTTGTGACACTAACACACTGCGTGTCACTACAGCACTGCTCACTAACACACATTCATGTGACACTAAAACACTGCGTGTCACTACAGCAATGCTTACTAACACTTGTGACACTAACACACTGCGTGTCACTACAGCACTGCTCACTAACACACACTCATGTGACACTAAAAATCTGTGTGTCACTACAGCACTGCTCACTAACACACATTCATGTGACACTAAAACACTGCGTGTCACTACAGCAATGCTTACTAACACACTTGTGACACTAACACACTGCGTGTCACTACAGCACTGCTCACTAACACACAGACAAGTTTTGCTTCCCCCTGGCTCTTCAGCAATTTATTACTCCTCACTAAATATCCCCTTACCATGCTTGCAACCCTTCAAATACAGAATGCTGTACCCAGGTGACTGGCAGCACTGGACTGCATGCATCGTTTAACTTGGGAGGAGAAGCTCCAGGCATTAATTTAGTTTACCAGCACTTTCACCATTTGAAAAGCAATCACCTACTCTATCAAACGGTGTGTGTTTGGGGGGTATATGTATAACACAATTAAAAAAACAACAACATACTTTTACATAGGCCTGAAGTTGTGGTAATAGTGATCACCTGCCATGAATAAGTGTGCATATATTTCAGTAGAGGCTCATAGGAGCCCCTACGTGCACGTGAAAGTTTTATATACCTATTCGCATAATAAACTATAAAGTTTAGAACAAAAAATGAATGCACACTGTTTTTTTACAACCTTGTTTATTAAATTTGTAATAAAAATATTTTTTGCAGTTTTTTTTTTTAACCATTTTACAAAACTAGTGTATCTAAAGAAAAATACCTCCAAATAGATTAATTATGTTGTCCTGATTTTTGAAATATGTCTGTTTCCAAGTAATTTTTAGCAAATATAGGCCAAATACTTCAGAGATGGAATTATTGGTTTAACGCTATCATTTGCAATGCTCCTACTGTAAGATAAAAAATAGCCCTCACCCAATTCAAAACTTTTAAACAAAAGTATATATTTGTAGAATTTAGACACGCCATGGTATTTATCTAAAGGTATTTTGAAACGTGTCACTACAGCACTGCGCTCTAACACACCACATGTCCCAACAACACTGCACACGAACTCGCACATCTTGGCACTGCGCTCTAACACACTTAATTTTTTTTTTTGCACTACAGTACTGAACTTTAACACACACTCATGTGACACTAACACACTGTGTGTCACTACAGCACTGCTCACTGACACACTCGTGACACTAACACACTGCGTGTCACTACAGAACACACTGCTTGTCACTACAGCACTGCTCGCTAACACACACTCATGTGACACTAAAACACTGCATGTCACTACAGCACTGCTCACTAACACACACTCATGTGACACTAGTACTGCGTGTCTCTACAGCACGGCTAACTAACACACTGCGTGTCACTACAGCACTGCTCACTAACACACACTCATGTGACACTAGCACTGCATGTCACTACAGCACTGCTCACTAACACACATTTTACCTTTAATGTAGCAGCTACAGGTGTCTTAATATTATGCACATTTCTTTCCTTATTTCTTCCTTTTTGGCTTACAAAATTCCACAGATATTGAATTTAGAATGATTACATTTGGCGTAAGCTTACTGTTTTTCTTTATAGAATTTTGCACTTGGAAAAGGAGATGAAGAAGTGATTTCTACGTTACAGTATTTTGCAAATGCAGTGAGTGAGGTTAGTACATTTAATATTATTTGATTGGTTTGTTTTGTTTTAGAACACTACACATATCTCATAGGAGAAAAATGCAGTTAAAATGTAATCCATTCAATAATGAAAACAAAAACCATTCTAAGCCTTGCTATTATATTAGATAAGATAAAGAAACTAAACAAAAATAAAATACAGAAATTAACCCCTGCTCTTCTCCTGTTTAGATTTATATTGCAACACTAATCTTTTAAACAGTGTTTGCACTTTACTTTTTGTTTACTTATGATATTTTTAACGTTGCAGCCATAGCTCTTTGAACTCCCATTTCCTTTCATGTAGACTGATGTACCAACTAAATGCATCTGCTAATGCTGGGAAATCTTTATTAAACATGAGCACCGGATGATTTTAATGTTTCTCCCATATGGCACGTTCCATTGGATATTGCTAACAATCAAGCTTATTCATATGAACGTTGCCTCTAATAAATCAAGGACATAATGCAATTCATATTATTCTGTTATTCTCTGAACATGTTTTGCACCCAACCGTCACACTCTACATCCAAATGTTTAAAATGATGCTAAAGCGCTTAGCGTCCTTGTATTGTGTTGTCTCATTAACCAAAATAGTCACTTTACTTTGTCATTTTCCCTTCATTCTCCTTCTTGCCCTTTATTGCCATACACAATAGATCAAACATTGTATCAAAAGAAAAAAAAAGATGCAGCCGCACTACAAAAGGCACCAGATAGAAGGCTGAAAAAAGTAGAAACTTTATTGACTTTTAAAATACAGATACATATCAGGAAACTCCTGACTAGTTTTGTGCCACACCAGGCACTAAATCATAGTATTGTATGTACACTGGCTGACCTTTTATATAAAGTAGTTTCTAAGTGCCAGCAGTGGTAACGGGTACGGGATTATATTAAGAGTCTGATTAAAAGGATATGAAACCCACACTTTTTATTTCATGATTCCTATAGAGCATGCAATTTTAAGCAACTTTCTAATTTACTCCTATTATCAATTTTTCTTTGTTCTCTTGGTATCGTTATTTGGAATAGCATAAATGGAAAGCTTAGGTGCTGGCCCATTTTTGGTGAAGCACCTGGGTAGCGCTTGCTGATTGGTGGCTTCACCTACATACAGCTGGCAATATATAATATAAAATGCTTACAAAATTTCACAAGACTTGTGCAAGAGCATCAAACATACCTTGGGAACTACTTTGTTCAGCCCAGGGAACTCCGGTCCCTCCCGCTTTCTGAAGCTATAAGTTTTAGTGTACAATGAAGCAAATACAAAGTGCAATGTCATTTGTAAACAATACACAGAGATATACAAATATGATGAACCTAATTTGTTAAAGTAGCAGAAACTTTCAAAACATAATCACGATTTGTAAAATCACTGCTAGATCTAAATCTAAATGTAATAAATATAAATAAGAGTGCAAAGCTTGAATGCAAAAATACTGAAAGGACCCAAACTAAAATATCAAGTAATATAAAATACAAAGCACAAAGGTGTAACAAAAATCTCATATGATGCAGTGCTATATTGCACAGGGCTTGACTCTCCTTCATTAAATGAGAGAGATCTAAATGATTGCATTTTAGTTGTGGTTAGAAGCAATTTTTGCAATATACTTGTATTAGTAAAAATGCTTCTAGTAAAATATATCAAATATGTAAGAAGCATATGCACATATGCTGTGTGTACCCTCTAATTAACATTGAAACGCTACACCTGCTCAGAGAGTGGGCTGTGGCTTGTATTGTACAATGCATGTCACTTCTATCTCTCCAGACAGGTAAAATATTTGAATAATGGTACACGGGCATGCAAAGCACATGTGCTAATGTAAGTACATTGCAAAAATTAATAATGTTTTCAGTTTAAAATGTAAAAGTGCTGGGGCGGCGGCCATGATAGGTCACAAGAGTGTTAGTCTCTTCAAACTTAAGCGCAAATCTACTTAAAATACTCTCTCTAACATTCCATCGTGCATCTTGCTTGATTAAAGATTCATCACCAAAGTAAGCTTTCTCACACAATACCACTATTTTTGGTTTTGATACTGAACTCAGCTTGCCGGATTAATACATAGGTTGCAGCCTATCATCTAACCCTCCGGTAGGGCACTCGGGTGCTTCTATCGTTAAAAAGCAGTGATTCCCTGCAAGGCACTGCAGGAGCATTTTGTGAACATACCTGAGATTATACACTTGTGCCGGAGTTACATCTCCTGTGAGAGCTTACTATGGAGACCGCTAAGGCTATTATTGAAGATATACACTGCCTGCTGGGAGGCTATCTAAATGCATATGAAGCAACATTTTGTAAAGAACTCAAATGCGGTAGTGCTAGTGCTTTCGAACAGCCTAATTCATTAGACCCAACTTCACACCATAAGGGGGTGGGGTTGGGGGCGCCTTGGGGCCCCGGTGCCTGCCACTCACCAATATTGGATTCTCAACAGTCCCTAAAGTTGGCTCGAAAGAGTCGTAGATGCGATGCAGAGAGGAGGCGGCTGTAATTGCTGTGAATACCACAGGGCATCATGTATGCCTAACAGACGCAAAAAAAAAATGCCTAACTATAAGCAGATCCTCCCGCGCTGACACAAGAAGTCCGGACACTCAGTTCTAATGGCACCCGCGCTGGAGCTCCTATTAAAAATTTTGGAAACGCCCCGCTACAGCTACTAATCCCAACAGGATCCAATCTTGCACAGCTTGAAGGCTTCTTTATTGCAGCTCCATTCACAGCCCTGCTACAGGCGGCTAAAGGATCAATAAAATGGCGTCTCATCGGAACACCTTATGGAGCTTTTGCTTGCTTCATCCCTACTGAATATCACAAGCAAACTGAGATCCGGAATTGAATGACCTGATCTCAGTTTGCCATGTGAGGTCCACCGCACTGAGGCAAATTTCATCAAGTGTCGTGCTCATCTATTATAGCTTCACTATAATTTTGGTGGGTTTTTTTTCCAACATAATTTTAAGGTCAGTTTCCACCAACAACTCTAGATGGGAGTGGGGCTACTGGTCTGAACACAAGAGAAGCTCAAAGACATTTTTGATTTGGTTCCCATGCTGATGTCCTGATTGTTTCTGATCTTTATTAATTATATGTTGAGCCTTTACATTGGGACTTACAGTTGTGCACAACATGGAGTTATAAGGGCAGATATTTTTCCCACAATGAACTTACATTCTATTAACATGTTAATAAGCATTACATAGTTCATAGATGCATTTTGTCTAGGTCAAGGTGCCGCAATTTTTACTGATGTTGAACCAGTACAGTTAAACGTTTATTTATGCAGAACATAGCACAAAATATTGTCTCATGAGGGTTACTACCATTTTCCTGCCTGCGGCCGGGGGAAGAAATCTTGGTTCACACTGCAATAGACAGCACTAAACTGCTAGGTTCCCTCATTGCTTACCTGTATTCCACTAATTCTAATTAGCTCACTTTGCAATAGACAGCCCTATGCTACCAAGATCCCCCATTATACTATATTTCCATATCTATTTTCTATAGATTATAACCAGTAAACGGTTATACATGTTATTGCTTATAGGTTCAGGGCATCAAGATTGGTTAAGCGTAATCTGTGTATTCTAGTGTTGGGAATAATGTTTGTCTGTAATATTGATGTTGACTATCTAATGTCCAATTCTTAGGCTATAAATATATTTACTAGTTGTTCTCTAGTTTGTGACCTACTTAGTGAGAGAGGAATTTGACTATCTTGTATTTCAACCTAACTTCTATCTCATACAGGTCTCCAATTCTTATTTGAGAGTCTGTATTTAATCATACTGGATATAACAAGAATTAGTTCACACCCTTTACAGGATGAATATGGTTGGCCTGATTATTAGCATAATTAGACTCTGCACCATACTTCAGAATATAATTCCCTATACCATGCTTTATGACAAAATTGAAATCAAGTGAGATTCATATAATTGCTTCTTTTAGGCAGTATATGGCAAAATAGTCAGGTGCCTCAACAGTATAACTCTATGAAGCCTAGGTATCTAATGGTAAGCTCACCCTACTGTTGTGTAAGCTCCCAACATCCACTTTTACAATTACTAAAAATTTTTATGAGGTTTCCCAGTCAGTATCCAAAAGCAGTCCTCTTTGTTGGTATTAACCTCCAAAAACTGGATTAATTAAAGAGGTCCAAAAGTGGCCTCACCTATCATCTTGGAGGTGTACAGAATATCTGCATATTGTCATCTTCTTCTTTTTTTTGTCTTGGTATGTTACCAATTTACAATATCACTTGTTGTTTGTATTCCAACATTATCCTTGTGTTATGAGATTACATATCCTATGTATGCCTTTTTTCAAAACCTCAAATACAAACTATTAAAAAAAATAAAAAATTAAAGGGACAATAAACAGTCAGTTTCACTGTTGTAATAAAAGAAACAGTGGTATATACTTAATAGAAATAATTGCAATATGTATTATTCATCTATTTAAATGGATTTTAACTTTTATTTATTTATTTTGTAAACTTCATTTGTGTGGTGTCTATTACTTCCTGTCACAGCCCTACAAGGAGGCTGTAGTCTCTACAGGAAGCTTATCTAGCATGATGTCATACAACATTCAGAGCTGGTTTGTATTAAAGGGATATGAAACCCGAAAAATGTATTTGCTTCTATAAAATATATACAATTTGCTTTGTTCCCAAGTTACTCTTTTTTAAAGAGATACCTTGTAACCTAGTGCTCTTGCATATGCATAATATTCTTGTAAAACTGTTGCCATATAGTGACGTGCACACTCCTGAGTCCTGAGCTTATGTCCCTGTGTGTGTGTATGTATGTGTGTGTGTGTGTGTATATATATATATATATATATATATATATATATATATATATGCGGTGGGTGTATTGAGTGTGTGTAGTGAGATTCAAAAAGTGCTGCCCCCCCCAAATCTGCCGCATTAGGCAAGTGCCTTGTTTGCCTAGGCCAAAATACGCCCCTTTCAGAACTGCCAGAATGAAACTTAAGTTTCAAAAATGTTCCACTCTTATCACACAGGGGTCAGGGGCTACAGTGAGAGATTCTAATTGATAAATTTGCAAAAAAACATTTAAGTTGTTTCCTTTTAATACCAAGCTGTAACATTATCTTGAACATGAGCCAAGAACTGTTTATCAAGAAATTATTGAGAAAAATCGCAGCCTTTAACTGTTAAAAATATAAAAATTGTTTTCTTTCAGCTCGAGTAACTATAATCTTTATAATATAAAGCAGGTTGCAAATATATTATGTACATTAATAACTCAAGGGTATTGTTATTTTTCATTAATCTTGTTTGTTTAAAAAGCAAACAAAAAAAAAAACCTTGATTGTAATTTGTTATTGCAGTAAACATTTACTAGACTTCCATGCTGACATAGAAGTACACTAAAGTCCCATTACACCAAGAATAAGCAGATAAAACTTGCTCATTTTCACTCTGTTGTTTTTCTAGACTAAATCTGTTCTGTGATCATTATATAGATTTAAGAAGTGTTGGTAGCGCTCCTGCTTAGCTAACACTTTCACAACAGAACATCGGATCAATTTTAAGGGTGTTGGCTTGGTAACCAAACACAGCATTCATTATATATCAGGCGAAAATTGTGCCTATGCACTGGATATAGTTTTTGTTTGTTTCAGTAATGTTTTGCCTTTTAAAGGAAAGTATTGTGGAAATACTCAGTCAGTAGGTTTAATATGTGTCTAGAGGCAGTAACGTTTATTGCACAGGAAGGACATGTGGGTCTACAGTGTGTAATAGGTTTTACTTGCAATAATAGTGTTTATGTGTGAATCTGAACCCTTCTGTTGTTTTCTTGATAAAGAGCTGTGAAGGTCATTGTCTTTTAGAAATTATACAGTGAATTTTGAATTGCCACTCCTAGTAAGTAAATGGAAAACCACTTTGTAAACCTCATGAGAGAATATTTCAGGCTCCTGCCTCTTAGTCAAATATTGCTTAAAGGAATAGTCTAGTAAAAATTAAACTTTTATGATTCAGATAGAGCATACGATCTTAATTTTTTTTTCTAATTTACTCTTATTATCAATGTTTCTTTGTTCTCTTGGTATCTTTTTTTTTTTTTTTGTATGTAAATTTGGGAGCCAGACCACTTTTGGTAGCGCTTCCTGATTGGTTGATACATTTAGACAGAAATGCATTTCAACATCTGAGGGGACTTCTTAACTATGTGTTTAACCCCTAATACATATAGAATTTCAATAATGCATTACTGTATCTCATTATAGTAAAAAAAAATTACATGCTTTAACAGATTTTAAGACTTTTGACCCTAGATGACTATGTGCTTAACCACTGCAAATGGGTTATACACACAGTAGAAATACTACTCGGGTCTCACAGAGCACTGCTAGTCCTGAGCGGAAAACAACTTGAATAGAATCAGCAGCTCTAGTTGCTGCTGATTGAACCAGTGGAATTTTCCGTTCGGTACCAGCAGTGTTATGCGAATCCCAAGCAGCATTTCTACCATGTTTAATCCCGTTTGCAGTCTTGAGTCAATAGTCTTAAAATGACATGCTCTAATGGATTAGAAGATGTATTACTTTATTTTTTTTACTATAATGACCCTTCAATCCTAATTGTTTTTCCTGTAGGGATAGTATATTATACCACCTTTTATAACTTTGCTACAAAAGGCAAAAACTGGAAAATGATTTTGTTCCTTTTAACTATTTTATATATTTGTATTTAACTTTCACCTAGATTACGAGTCTTGCGTTACGGTTTTAACGCTGAAAAAATGGCCATTTCAGCGTAAAAACAATAACGCAGCCATTCTGAGTCTTGTCGGTATAGCTATACCATAAGCATTTTAGCCTGTAACACAATGTGAATCCCGCACTCAAAAAAAATTACGTTTTTGCATGGTATTTCCATAGCGCCAGTATTACATTAAGTTGTGCGGTGAGGCTAAAATGCTTGCATTATAGCCTATACCGACCACGATCCATTCCACTATCTGAAAGCAGTAGTTCTGAGTTTTGCGCCACAAATATGTTTCACAAAACTCATAACTAAACTGTTACAAAGTACACTAACACCCATAAACTACCTATTAACCCCTAAACTGAGGCCCTCCCGCACCGCAAACACTATTTAAAACTTAACCCCTAATCTGCCAACCGCCCACATCCCCGCCACTAAAATAGAGTTAATACCTTTTCCACCGCTCCCCGCCACAGCCACCACTAACTAAACCTATTAACCCCTAAACTGCCAGCCCCCCACATCGCCAATACTAAATAAACCGATTAACCCATAAACCACCAGCCCCCCACATCGTCCCTAATAAATTAAACTGTTATCCCCTAAACCTATAACCCCCTAACATTAAATTAAAATTACAATATCCCTATCTTAAAATAAATAAAAACTGACCTGTTAAATTTAAAAAAAACTAAGTTTAAACTAACAATTAACCTAACATAACTATTATTCTAAAATTAAAATAACTACCAACTAAAAAAACTAAATTATACATTAAAAAAAACAGCCTAACACTGCTAAAAAAATGTAAGTCTAAAATTACAAAAAATAAAAAGTACTAAATTACGAAAAATAAAAACCAAATACACCTAATTTAATAGCCCTATAAAAATTAAAATAAAAAAGCCCCCCAAATAAAAAAAACCCCTTAGTCTACAATAAACTACCAATAGCCCTTAAAAGGGCCTTTTGTAGGGCATTGCCCTAAAGAAATCGTCTCTTTTACCTGTAAAAAAATACAAAGACCCCCCCAACAGTAAAACCTAACTCTAACAAAAACCTAAGCTACCCATTGCCCTGAAAAGGGCATTTGTATGGGCATTGCCCCTAAATGGGCATTCAGCTCTTTTACATTGCACTGAAAAGGGCATTCAGCTCTTTTAAAAAAAAAAACCAAACCCTAATCTAAAAAAAAAACCAAACACCCATAAAGATTTAAAAACCCTGAAGATCCACTCAGTTTCTGAAGTCCGGACATCCATCCTCATCCAGGCTGCGAGAAGTCTTCATCCAGGCAGCATCTTCTATCTTCATCCCGGCAGCGTCTTCTATCTTCATCCCGGCGGTGCGGAGCGGATTCATCCTTGAAGACATCCGGCAAGGAGCGTCCTCTTCATAAGGTCACTGCCATACACTAGATCTTCAATGCAAGGGAGCCTTTTGCATTCCTATTGGCTGATTTGATTCTTGAAATTCAAATCGGCCAATAGGATGAGCGCTACTGAAATCCTATTGGCTGTTCAAATCAGCCAATAGGATGAGAGCTAATGAAATACAAATCATAACTTTTTTTCCCCCATAGACATCAATGGGGTTGCATTACAGAGCTTTCATTCCGCGCTTCAGGTGTTAGTTTTTTTTCTAACACTCTCTCCACATTGATGTCTATGGGGAAAGCGTGCTTCTGCGCGGTATGGAGCTTATCGCCACCATATCGCATGCACAAGGCGACTTTTCAGAAACTTGTAATGGCAGCACTATGGAGGGTGAAATAACGCAACTTTTGTTGCGTTAGTTTTGCACCCTCTTTAGCGCAAAACTCGTAATC
This sequence comes from Bombina bombina, assembly GCF_027579735.1. NCBI lineage: Eukaryota > Metazoa > Chordata > Amphibia > Anura > Bombinatoridae > Bombina > Bombina bombina. The sequence continues at coordinate 330,946,513 of NC_069504.1, forward strand.
TAGGCGTTTGTTAGTTGTCCCACATTTCAAAATCCAGCAATCTTAGAGCCGTATTTCCTTCACATTTTATGCATTTTACAAAATTAAAATATATTTGTGTAGTCGTGGTTTCATATTTTTATGTTTTGGTTTTGTTTTTTAATCTCATTATGTCTGTTAGTTTTTTTTTGTTTGTTTCAATTTCTCTGCATAAAACATATTCAAAGATCTTGATCATAAACCCTAAAAAAGATGTGTACTAAGGTCCTTGAAATTCTACTGCTCCCCAGCCAAATTATAAAACGCTCATCTCAATAGTGATCAATATCCAGTAAAAAATGGTTATCATTAACATAATTCCTCTCCCCTTTTTATAAAAAGGCATGCCTGGGGCGAGGGTTATTTAAGGGCAGTGCTGCTCCAAGAAGGCTAAAATATTCTTGCTTAGATGCCACTAGGCATCAAAATGTAAACCCTTAAAGTCAGCTAAAGATTTTTTTTCTCAGATGACCCTAATATTATTAGGATGGCTACCAGCAACAAAGCTCTGGAGCTATATTTGAGGTTGCGGCCTCCCACCGACCTTCGGGTCTCTGCCGTATCCCAATGCCAAGTGTGCATTGTACATACTGCCCAGACATGGAAGAGATACAAGCCCTCCTAGAGAACTATAGAACTTTGAAGAGGCAATTTGTGAAAAATTGGCAACCTCATCCTATCAATGCAAACAGAAGGCATGGCAATAAAGGATTTACAGCTGGATGGAGAGTTAGTAAAGGAAGTCCTCAAAGTGGTGTGGGGTAGAGCTGTCTACAGTTGCATTTACTTATGGCTAGACCTAAAGATTAGGCATGTGGTCAAGTGTCTGAGGAGCTTCTGATCACCCCCCTTACCCCAACCCTGATGAGAGGGTATCGGCAGATCCTGGTGGAGTATGTGGGGGAAGGTGGTGGAACCTCTGCGGCCCCACAATATATTTGCAAGAATGTTGCTGCTAGCTTACATGAGGGTTATCAAAACTAGCATGTTGCCTTGCTCTGGGTGGATATCACAGGGAGTGCAGCCAGCTTCCTGGTGTGCAGCTCAGATGTTTGTATTACCCAGTGACAGCCTGCTGAGACTACACTTGACCGACCTATTGTTGCAGAAATCTGACTAAGGGTACTTTCTTTCCTAAGATATGGAGAGTCCACAACGTCATTCAATTACTAGTGGGAATGTCACTCCTGGCCAGCAAGGGGAGGCAAAGAGCACCACAGCAAAGCTGTTAAGTGTCACTCCCCTACCCATAATCCCCAGTCATTCTCGTTGCCTCTGTCAATGGAGGAGGTGAAGTTTGGTGTCTGAAGAAATTAATTCCTTTTTCGGGTACTTTTCCATGCAAGCAAGGATTTGGGTTTAGCCGAGTCCACGTCAATCTAGAGTATTGGTGGCTTTTAAGCAGTTAGAAAGTTGTGAGGTAGTCCTTGCTTTGTTTCCTTACACATTGCTGCCCATGGTAAAGAAAGCCAGAGTTGGTTACTCTGTTCTTTCTTTTTCTACATGTCTCTGTAAGAGTATGTGTCCTTTCACACCTTGTGAGCTGTCTTCCTGCCGGACAGCTAGACTTCAGGTAAGTGCTTTTGTTTTCTAGGTCTTGGAGACTTGCACTACAGAAGAATATTTAATATGCAGTAGATGGGACATTTTTAAAATTATACAGGATTCTCTTTGGCAGTGGGCAGGCACATTATGTATGTTGAGACTAGAGGTTAATCTTCCCTTTATTGGGATGTTTTTTCTCTTTGGGCTAATTTTGTTGAAATACTTTATTAGTGTGTGTGGGGCTTATGTTTTTACAGAAATTTATGTATAAACTTAAAATTTGGCAGTTGGTTTTCTTTTGCTTGCTTAGCTAGAACAGGCTAACTGACAGACTGCTTGAACGTTTGTGTAAATTAAGCTCCGGTGTTGTAGGCAGAGGGAAACGCGTGCCTTTTACTTGTTGCGTAGTTTCCGCTCTCTGCCAGTTATGTGACTTCTTTCTGCTGTTGGATATTCACGGAGTGGAGCACCGTAATTGAATTTCAGTCTCTTCAGTGTCAATCTACTATATGATTGTTTTAGAGACTTCTGGCAGCCAAATTGTGTATAAGTGTTATGGTAAGGCACCTCAGCCTGTCTGAGGTGTAGGGGGCCTGATTGCTTTATTATTTTAAAGAATTTTTGCATAACGTTAAGCGGCTGTTGTATTAAAAATTTTTAAAGTGACAATGTATTTAAAAAATTTCTACAATTTAGGGAATTTTTTTATTTAGTATTATGGACATGGAAGACTCTGTGTTTTGACATGCTTGTTATGCCTAGAGGCACAAAAAGTTTTGCCTATGCTATTCTGTGCTGCATTCTTAGCTAGAACACTTCAATTTAAAGATAAATTGTTGCCCACTGAGCCCAATGTCTCTCAGGATGATGCTGTTCAGGCAATGTCACAGCTTTCTCCTCAAACGTCTCAAGCCTCTATGGCGTCACATACAGTGCCCTGCAGTTCCTCTCAGCCTCCTGGAGTTTATTTGCCTACAGATTTTGCTGCACAGGTATCTTCTGCGGTATCTGCAGCATTATCTGCTTTTCCTATGCTGGGAAAACGCAAGAGGAAAATTAGACATCCAGATAGTAAGGTTTCTATTCCACTTACTGCTACGCAGGTTGCCCTCCCTCATAAGTCTGATGAGGATACGTCCGTAGCCTCTGAGGGTGAAATCTCAGATTCGGACAGTATTATTCCTTCATCTGATACTGAAGAAGTAAACTTCAGATTTAAGCTTGAACACCTTCGTGTACTGTTAAAGGAGGTATTGGCTACTTTGGACGACTCAGATACTTCTGTCTTTGTCAACCCTAAGAAGTCTAGTAAATGTAATAAATGCTATGATGTTCCTTCCTCTGTGGAAATTTTTCCTGTCCCAGACCCTGTGACGGAGATTATTTCACAGGAAAGGGAGAAGCCAGGGATTCCTTTCTCCCTGTCTCCCGTATTTAAAAAGATGTTTCCTGTTGCTGACTCCATTAAAGATTCTTGGCGCACGGTGCCTAAAGTAGAAGAAGCTATTTCTACTCTGGCTAGGAGAACTACAAACCCTATAGAGCAGTGTTTCCCAACCTCGGTCCTCAAGTACCCCCAACAGGCCTGGTTTTCATTATAGCTGAACCAGTGCACAGGTGAAGTAATCAGCTGATCAGTAACTAGTACAAGATAGGATTAAGGCTCTCAAACTAGCCAATTCCTTTATTTTTTATGCTAGCATGCAAGTTATTTGACTGGGAGCCAAGATGTCTGGCTTCACTGTCCTAGCCCGCAGGGAATTGTGGCTAAAATCTTGGTCAGCTGATGTTATTCATAAGTTTACATACCCTGGCAGAATTTATGATTTCTTGGCCATTTTTCAGAGAATATGAATAACACAAAAACTTTTCTTTCACTCATGGTTAGTGTTTGGCTGAAGCCATTTATTATCAATCAACTGTGTTTACTCTTTTTAAATCATAACAACAACAGAAACTACCCAAATGACCCTGATCAAAAAATTATATACCCTGTTGATTTTGGCCTGAAATTGACACAAAGGGGTTTGAATGGCTATTAAAGGTAACCATCCTTACCTGTCATCTGTTTTCTTGTAATTATTGTGTTTGTATAAAAGGTCAATGAGTTTCTGGACTCCTGACAGACCCTTGCATCTTTCATCCAGTGCTGCACTGACGATTCTGGATTCTGAGTCATGGGGAAAGCAAAAGAATTGTTAAAGGATCTGCGGGAAAAGGTAGTTGAACTGTATAAAACAGGAAAGGGATATAAAAAGATATCCAAGGAATTGAAAATGCAAATCGGCAGTGTTCAATCTCTAATCAAGAAGTGGAAAATGAGGGGTTCTGTTGAAACCAAACCACGGTCAGGTAGACCAACTAAAATTTCAGCCACAACTGCCAGGAAAATTGTTCGGGATGCAAAGACAAACCCACAAATAACTTCAGGTGAAATACAGGACTCTCTGAAAACATGGTGTGGTTGTTTCAAGATGCACAATAAGGAGGCTTTTGAAGAAAGATGGGCTGCATGGTCAAGTCGCTAGAAGAAAGCCATTACTACGCAAATGCCACAAAGTATCCCGCTTACAATACGCCAAACAGCACAGAGACAAGCCTCAAACCTTCTGGCACAGTCATTTGGAGTAATGAGACCAAAATTGAGCTTTTTGTCCACAACCATAAACGCTACATTTGGAGAGGAGTCAACAAGGCCTATGATGAAAGGTACACCATTCCTACTGTGAAGCATGGAGGTGGATCGCTGATGTTTTGGGGATGTGTGAGCTACAAAGGTACAGGAAATTTGGTCAGAATTGATGGCAAGATGAATGCAGTATGTTATCAAACAGAACCCCTCGTTTTCCACTTCTTGATTAGAGTTTGAACACTGCTGATTTGAATTCTCAATTCCTTGGATATCTTTTTATATCCCTTTCCTGTTTTATACAGTTCAACTACCTTTTCTCGCAGATCCTTTGCCAATTATTTTGCTTTCCCCATGACTCAGAATCCAGTAACGTCAGTGCAGCACTGGATGAAAGATGCAAGGGTCTGTCAGGAGTCCAGAAACTCATTGACCTTTTATATACACACACATTAATTACAAGAAAACAGATCACAGATGAGGATGGTTACCTTTAATAGCCATTCAAACCCCTTTGTGTCAACTTGTGTGCATGTTATCAGGCCAAAATCACCAGAGTATGTAAACTTTTGATCAGGGTCATTTGGGTAGTTTCTGTTGTCATTATGATTTAAAAAGAGTAAACACAGTTGATTGATAATAAATGGCTTCAGCCAAACACTAACCATGAGTGAAAGAAAAGTTTTTGTATTATCATTCATATTCTCTGAAAAATGGCCAAGAAACCATAAATTCTGCCAGGGTATGTAAACTTATGAGCACAACTGTATGTGTGTGTGTGTGTATGTATATATATATATATATATATATATATATATATATATATATATATATATATATATATATATATATATATATATATATACAGGGAGTGCAGAATTATTAGGCAAGTTGTATTTTTGAGGATTAATTTTATTATTGAACAACAACCATGTTCTCAATGAACCCAAAAAACTCATTAATATCAAAGCTGAATAGTTTTGGAAGTAGTTTTTAGTTTGTTTTTAGTTATAGCTATTTTAGGGGGATATCTGTGTGTGCAGGTGACTATTACTGTGCATAATTATAAGGCAACTTAACAAAAAACAAATATATACCCATTTCAATTATTTATTTTTACCAGTGAAACCAATATAACATCTCAACATTCACAAATATACATTTCTGACATTCAAAAACAAAACAAAAACAAATCAGTGACCAATATAGCCACCTTTCTTTGCAAGGACACTCAAAAGCCTGCCATTAGTCAGAATCTGACTAATGTTATCGCTGCAAGGTTACTAAAAGGGACTTTGAGAGCTGGTATCTGTATTATACTTCCACTAACCTGCATCACACGAATCACCTCTCATCTTATGTTCTTTATTTTAGATTGTTTGATAAGTATAATATATTGTGTTTTAGGAAGAAGTATATTATAAGTATAATAAATTGTGTTTTAGGAATAAGTATATTATATTGTGTTTTAGGAATTGTTTTTTAGGAATCATTGTTCTATTAGATTTTTTAATACTAATTATTTTAGGGGCACCGGTGCAATTCTACTCTAAATGTCCTAATGTTTTGACTAGTCTATGTATTAAAATAAAATATTATCAATTTATTTAAATAACTTGTTTTTTAGGATTATTTTTTATTGTCCTTAGAGCTGAATTAGTTTGGTAATATTATAAATAATCTCTTTTTACAATAGGTATAGTTGTGATTTATATATATACTTTTATTTTTCGGAAATTGTGACTCACACTTTTAGACATATTCCCCACCAGAAATCAATTACTCTCACAGTTAGCCTTCACTGGCGCCACCCACAATCTTTCCTTTCAGTCCATCCATGGATTCTGTCAGTGTTTTGATCTGTTCACCATCAACATTGCGTGCAGCAGCAACCACAGCCTCCCAGACACTGTTCAGAGAGGTTTACTGTTTTCCCTCCTTGTAAATCTCACATTTGATGATGGACCACAGGTTCTCAATGGGGTTCAGATCAGGTTAACAAGGAGGCCATGTCATTAGATTTTCTTCTTTTATACCCTTTCTTGCCAGCCACGCTGTGGAGTACTTGGACGCGTGTGATGGAGCATTGTCCTGCATGAAAATCATGTTTTTCTTGAAGGATGCAGACTTCTTCCTGTACCACTGCTTGAAGAAGGTGTCTTCCAGAAACTGGCAGTAGGACTGGATAGTTGAGCTTGACTCCATCCTCAACCCGAAAAGGCCCCACAAGCTCATCTTTGATGATACCAGCCCAAACCAGTACTCCACCTCCACCTTGCTGGCGTCTGAGTCGGACTGGAGCTCTCTGCCCTTTACCAATCCAGCCACGGGCCCATCCATCTGGCCCATCAAGACTCACTATCATTTCATCAGTCCATAAAACCTTAGAAAAATCAGTCTTGAGATATTTCTTGGCCCAGTCTTGACGTTTCAGCTTGTGTGTCTTGTTCAGTGGTGGTCGTCTTTCAGCCTTTCTTACCTTGGCCATGTCTCTGAGTATTGCACACCTTGTGCTTTTGGGCACTCCAGTGATGTTGCAGCTCTGAAATATGGCCAAACTGGTGGCAAGTGGCATCTTGGCAGCTGCACGCTTGACTTTTCTCAGTTCATGGGCAGTTATTTTGCGCCTTTGTTTTTCCACACGCTTCTTGCGACCCTGTTGACTATTTTGAATGAAACGCTTGATTGTTCGATGATCACGCTTCAGAAGCTTTGCAATTTTAAGAGTGCTGCATCCCTCTGCAAGATATCTCACTATTTTTTACTTTTCTGAGCCTGTCAAGTCCTTCTTTTGACCCATTTTGCCAAAGGAAAGGAAGTTGCCTAATAATTATGCACACCTGATATAGGGTGTTGATGTCATTAGACCACACCCCTTCTCATTACAGAGATGCACATCACCTAATATGCTTAATTGGTAGTAGGCTTTCGAGCATATACAGCTTGGAGTAAGACAACATGCATAAAGAGGATGATGTGGTCAAAATACTCATTTGCCTAATAATTCTGCACTCCCTGTATATATATATATATATATATATATATATATATGTGTGTATATATATATGTATATATGTATATGTGTATATATATATATGTATATATGTATATGTGTATATATATATGTATATATGTATATGTGTATATATATGTATATATGTATATATGTGTATATATATATGTATATATATATATATATATATATGTGTATATATATGTATATATGTGTGTATATATATATATATATATAATGTGTATATATATATGTATGTGTGTATGTATATATATATATATAATGTATATAAAAAATTAGAGCATGTTTATATATATATATATATATTTTTTTTTGATAGATATTATTTTTTTATATCTTTTCAACATATTTTGTAAGCTTTTAGATAAATAGTTCGCTAGTGTATCTCTAAACATAGTTAGAATGTTTATAGTGGTAGATTAATATGCAAATTAAGAATTGTTATATCGAGAATATCTATCGATATATTATTTAGCATCAGTTACCTAAAGATTATATAGTATCTGTGTCTAAGTAGGATTGTTAGGTGTTGTATACCTCATAGAGAATTATTTAAAAAAACTCTTGAGATTGAACTCTATATTTAAGCCTTTTGGGGTTAGTGTTTGTAGTTCAAAAATCCACTTTGCTTCACTTTTAAGTAGACTATTAGTTAAATTGCATATTCTGAAATGTTTAGGTACTGGAAGATCTATGATCCTATCTTCATCTGAATGTTCTATTGATAGGATATGTTCTCTAATTCGCTCTCTAAGCATCCTTTCCGTTTCTCCAGTATATTGTTTCCCAAATTTTTGGCATTCTATTAGGTATATAATGTTTTTAATTAAAGAAAGGATCCACCAAGGAAACAATGTTGATATAGAATAAAATTTCACTTTTATTGTAAAAAATCCGGTAAAACGATCATGAAGACAATCAGGGGGACAATCACAAGGAGAGGAGTGTAAGCAACCGGCCGTAATCATAGCCTGCTGGTTACCTGCTACCTGTGCTCTTTAAAATAGTAAAACAAATTCTTATTGGCTAATACAGAAAACACTCCTCTCTGACTATACATATCTATTAACACTTATTTAAAGGCACACTAAGAACTGATGATGTTTAAACTGAATAGGTGTACTAAATTCATAAACATATATGCACATATATAATAGTGTAAACAACAATATATGATAAATACATTATATCAACAGTTAACAGTGTCATAAATAGATAAATAAATATACATATATACCTCAATGAAAATTCATACAAATATAGATTATTAACATGGTCTCTTAACTCCATAATATGAAATGATGATCAAATAGATGGAAGAATGGAAAAGTAGACGAAATACATAAAAAACACTGTCATGATGCCACTGGCTATGGTCTTATATTATATATATATATATATATATATATATATATATAATATTAAATTAAACTTTTTATGTCTAGAAGGAAGAAACTAATAATTTATTCCCAATAATTAATAAGATCATAGTCTGAATTAAAACCATGAGGAAAGTGTGTATTTAACTTGACAAAATGCATTGCACTATATATGTGGTAGACTTACCCACATTGATAGATGACATGTGTTCCCTAATTCTGGAGGAGACATCCCTAGTGGTTAAACCCACATACTGCATGCAACATTGGACACAAGAGATCAAATAAACCACATAAGTACTGCAACAGTTGTGACAACCCTGAATTTGATAACTCTCATCAGTAGACGTCGAGACAAAAAAATTAGATAGTTGAGCAAGATCACACGGTTTGCATTTGCGATGTCCGCACCTAAACATACCATGGTGAAGTAACCATGAACTACGAATAGGTTCAATGGCCGGTAGTTTAGTTGGAGACACGCAACTGCCAATAGTCTTACACTTCTTATAGGAGTATCTAAGTCCCTTTTGAACTAAGTTCTGTAACTTATCAGCTGAGAAATGTTTTTCTCTTGTTAAGTGTATCCAGCCCACGGATCATCCATTACTTATGGGATATTCTCCTTCCCAACAGGAAGTTGCAAGAGGATCACCCACAGCAGAGCTGCTATATAGCTCCTCCCCTAACTGCCATATCCAGTCATTCTCTTGCAACCCTCAACAAAGATGGAGGTCGTAAGAGGAGAGTGGTGTTTTATACTTAGTTTATTTCTTCAATCTATCACAAGATATGGCGTACATATCTTTACTGGTGTGAATCCAAGAATTACTCATGGAGTAAGGTTAGGATTCCTAGGATATTGTCCTTTCTCCAAGAGGGTTTGGACAAAGGATTATCAGCTAGTTCCTTAAAGGGACAGATTTCTGCTCTGTCTATTCTTTTGCACAAGCATCTGGCAGAAGTTCCAGACGTCCAGGCATTTTGTCAGGCTTTGGTTAGAATTAAGCCTGTGTTTAAACCTGTTACTCCCCCATGGAGCTTACACTTGGTTCTTAAAGTTCTTCAAGGAGTTCCGTTTGAACCCCTTCATTCCATTGATATTAAGCTTTTATCTTGGAAAGTTCTGTTTTTGATGGCTATTTCCTTGGCTTGGAGAGTCTCTGAGCTATCTGCCTTACAATGTGATTCTCCTTATCTCATTTTTCATGCAGATAAGGTAGTTCTGCGTACCAAACCTGGGTTTTTACCTAAGGTGGTTTCTAACAAGAATATCAATCAAGAGATTGTTGTTCCATCATTGTGTCCTAATCCTTCTTCAAAGAAGGAACGTCTTTTACATAATCTGGACGTAGTCCGTGCCTTGAAGTTTTACTTACAAGCTACTAAAGATTTTTGTCAAACATCTTCCCTGTTTGTCGTTTATTCTGGACAGAGGAGAGGTCAAAAAGCTTCGACAATCTCTCTTTCCTTTTGGCTTCGGAGTATTATACGCCTAGCCTATGAGACTGCTGGACAGCAGCCCCCTGAAAGGATTACAGCTGATTCTACTAGAGCTGTGGCTTCCACCTGGGCCTTTAAAAATGAGGCCTCTGTTGAACAGATTTGCAAGGTAGCGTCTTGGTCTTCACTTCACACTTTTTCAAAATTTTACAAATTTGATACTTTTGCTTCTTCTGAGGCTGTTTTTGGGAGAAAGGTTCTTCAGGCAGTGGTTCCTTCCGCTTAATCCTGCCTTGTCCCTCCCATCATCCGTGTACTTTAGCTTTGGTATTGGTATCCCATAAGTAATGGATGATCCGTGGACTGGATACACTTAACAAGAGAAAACATAATTTATGCTTACCTGATAAATTTATTTCTCTTGTAGTGTATCCAGTCCACGGCCCGCCCTGTCATTTTAAGGCAGGTATAAAATTTAATTAAACTACAGTCACCACTGCACCCTATGGTTTCTCCTTTCTCTGTTTGTTTCGGTCGAATGACTGGATATGGCAGTTAGGGGAGGAGCTATATAGCTGCTCTGCTGTGGGTGATCCTCTTGCAACTTCCTGTTGGGAAGGAGAATATCCCATAAGTAATGGATGATCCGTGGACTGGATACACTACAAGAGAAATAAATTTATCAGGTAAGCATAAATTATGTTTTTTACAATCTTACAAATATCCTCATATTGTAAACTGAACTCAGTCACAAAAGTGACTCCTTTTTGAGCATCCTTGTCATCAAATTTCCTATCCACAAGCAATAATTGTCTGTCCAATTTGTCATATCTGGCCTTAGCAATAGTATAAGATTTAAAGCCTCTGGCTTTTAGTCTATTGGTCAAACTCTCCGCCTCATGTATATAGTCTTCATGAACTGAACAATTTCATCTAAGCCTCATAAATTGGCCTTTAGCCACTGCATAGGGAACATGGCGAGGTTGACAGCTAGTAGCATGTAGAAGAGTGTTACCTGTGATTGGTTTACGATACACCCTAGAGAATATTGGGCCTTTACCCTTAGCTGATAAAGTAATATCAAGAAAATTGATAAATTCATTTTGAAACTCATGGGTGAATCTCAAACCAATAGTATTGTCATTGAGGTAATGCACAAATGCCAGGGCTTTGTCAGAGGTGCCTATCCAGACCAACAAAAGGTCATCAATAAAACGCTTTTAAATCTGGATATTCCCCCTGTAGGGATTAGTATCTCCAAAGATGTGGGACCGCTCCCACCAACCCAAAAATAGGTTGGCATAGGAAGGGGCAGACTTGGCCACCATAGCAGTCCCACATCTCTGGAGATAAAAATGACCCTCAAAGGAAAAGAAATTATGGGACAATAAAAATTGAGTAACCCTAACTACAAAATCTTGAAACAGGAGACTATAGTCAGTATGGTGTCTCATAAAATATTGAATAGCCTTTAGGCCATCCCCATGCGGAATGGAAGTATACAATACCAAAGCATCTATAGTTAGCCAATTTGAGTCAGGAGTGCAGGTGATATTATTCATAATGTTAAGTACATGTTTGGTATCCCTAACATAGCTTGCTAGTGAAGTGACCAACGGTTGTAATATACTGTCCAACCAAAGAGAGAGATTTTCCATTAAGGAATTAGCCCCACTAATAATGGGACGCCCAACAACATTTTGTAAAGAATTGTGGACTTTAGGCCTATGATGGAAAAGTGAAACTCGAGGAGACTCAACAATTAAAAATTGTGCAGTGTCTTTATCAAAAAATCCATCCATTAATCCATCATCCACCAACTCTTTCAAATCCCTGGAGAATCTGTTGGTAGGATCTTGGGGAAGGGCCAAGTAGTTTACAGGATCGTCAAGTTGTCGGTGTGCTTCATTAACATAATCTACCCTATTTAATACCACAATGGACCCACCCTTGTCCGCAGACTTGATCACAATTTGTTTATTAGATTGAAGCTCGTGGAGGGCTTCCCTCTCGCCAGCACTCAAATTCGAATATTTACTATTCTGGGTATATTTCAGAGTTCTAAGGTCTTTCTCAATTCTTTTTGAGGAGGTTTCAATTATAGGACCCCTGTTATGTATAGGGTAGAACTCAGATTTATTTTTAAATTTCGGATATTTCAATGAATGCTGAGGAGATGGACAACTGTCCCAAGCCAAAGCTTCCAGGGACAAAAGTCACATTGTTCTGAAAAATTAAATTCAGCTTCCACCGAAGCTACATGACCCCGAGATGCATCTGTGTCATTGACATTGTCATCAGAGTTTATAGATGTAGAGAAAAATTTATGAAGTGTAATGTTACGAATTAATCTATTTACATCAATGACTGTCTGAAACAAATTAAAGTTTAAAGTGAGGGAAAATGTGAGGCCTAATCCCAAAACCTTGGTTTGTGTCAATGTTAAAGTGTTGGAAAGATTGATCACTGGGTGGGTTTGTATTTTGTCTGACCCCTGTTCTCCCTCAATTGGTATCTTTCTTGTACAGGTTGGGATTGTATGCCCCCTCCCCCCTTGGGACCTGACCTGAGGAAAAACCTGCTCAACATTAACTCTGTCTGATTCCATATTATGTCCTGTAATCACAACAGGAGTAGTGACCATAGGTGTAGTAGTGTATTTAGTTTTAGGTCTAACGACTGGTGCCTGAGAAACTAAAATACTTTTAGTCTGAATTCCTATATCCAATGGACCTGTAGCCATGGGTTGATTGTTCTCTCCACTGGAAGTGGCACAATCTTCAGAGTCAATTTCACTGTCGGAGAAAGTAACTTTTTTAGAAGTAACTTGATTGCTGTTTTTGTTCTTATTATTTTTAGTATTCTTTTTATAATTATTGCGACGGAAGTTACGTCTTGGTCCATTTGAGGAAGAATCCTCTTGATTATAATTACGTCTATATTGATTTCTTAACCTTTTATTCCAGATATAGACCTGACCTCTATTATAATCAGTACTGTCTCTGATGTATTTATTGTGCTTAACCTCCATAATTAAAGATTTTGTATCAGCAATGGTAGTCTGTAGAATGGTGTCAAAGTGTGCAAAATCAATCTCCAGACTTCTATCATTGAATACAATTTGTAATTCATCAATTTCTCGTCTAACATCATTCAAAGAATTATTTTTATAAATCAAAAGCATATTCATCAGTCTCAGTGAACATTCAGTCATAATCATATTCCATGAATTTATAAACTCTTTGTCATCTATTTCAAAGGTTGGGAATTTATAAATTCTAAGACCCCTCGGTATAATTTGCAATTTTAAATATCTTTCCAGAGTCCATACATCCCATTGTAACCTTGCTTCTTTGATTAGCAAGCCTTCCATAGAGTCAAAGAGAGCACTAAGAGAGAAATCCTTTTCTGCTGAACAAATGCGTTCAAGTTCTTGTGATTGACTTCTGACTGAAGCTGTCATAAGTGAAAAGTACTTAGGATTGTCCCCCATATCCGTGTTATCCTGCATAATCAAGAAAAGGGCCCAAAGAAACGGCACCACCCAAGTGCCAAATAATATAAGAAACCCAAAAGTTAAAATGAGCCCAGAACAGATTAAGGGGGTGATGTAATTCCAAACAACAGAAATGGTAGTCCAGCTGCGATCAGCTACACGCCTCCATGACTTTAATATAAATGAAACACAAGCTCAACAGGCAAAGTACATAACAACAAGAGAATTAGCTGAAGGTGCCACTTCTTCAGACCGGGGAGGATTTAAGTGAGTACCTCTTACCCTGATCCAAGTCAGTCGCTGATATCCGTCCACACTCGATCGGAAGCACAAACAAACAGCCCTCAGTATTGCCTTGCTACCATCTGCAGCTAGAGCATGTTACGTCACAGGAAGAGTAGGCGTGTCAAGAAACCCCATGCAGATCCACGGTGAGTCCTCGGTGTGAGATGGGTAAAGCAGGAAATAATTAAAGAAAGTAAACAATGTTGATATAGAATAAAAAATGATTGACTTGGATCAGGGTAAGAGGTACTCACTTAAATCCTCCCCGGTCTGAAGTGGCACCTTTAGCTATTTCTCTCTCTCTTTTTGTTATGTACTTTGCCTGTTGAGCTTGTGTTTCTTTTATATGAAAGTCACGGAGGCGTGTAGCTGATCGTAGCTGGACTACCATTTCTGTTGTTTGGTATTACATCACCCCCTTAATCTGTTCAGGGCTCATTTTAACTTTTGGGTTTCTTATATAATTGTATCCATACATCTTATAGTATTCTTTATTTTGAATTCTTTGCCTGTCTGATTCGAAATAAACGATTTGTTTTTTTTGGCATACCTGCATGCCTTACATATCCCACATGGATAAAATCCTGAGAGGGTTTCTCCTGTGACCCCTTTTTCTATTCTATTTGGGTTATACTTTAATGTCAGTGCTAATGTTTTTCAAATTTCTGGTTTTTCGATAGACAAATTTTGGAGTTTCTGGTATGTTATTTCCTATATGTGGGTCTTGGGGAATTGCAGTGGCGCCCTACCTGGACGACATATTGAATCAGGCTCCATCTTTTCAAGAAGCAAACTCTCATACAGAGATCTTGTTGTCTTTTCTACGTTCCCACGGTTGAAAAGTGAATCTGGAAAAGAGTTCTCTTGTTCCAGCTACAAGGGTGGTTTTCTTAGGGACCATAATAGATTCCCTATCTATGAAAATTTTTCTGACGGAGCTCAGAAAATCCAGAATTCTTTCCTCTTGCCTCTCTCTCTACAGTCTACTATTCGGCCATCAGTGGCTCAATGTATGGAGGTAATTGGTCTGATGGTCGCTTCCATGGACATCATTCCCTTTGCTCGATTCCATTTGAGAGCTCTGCAATTATGCATGCTCAGACATTGGAACGGAGACCATTTGGATATGTCTCAGAGGATAGATCTAGATCAGTCGACATGAGACTCTCTCCCATGGTGGCTTTCTCAGGACCATCTGTCTCAGGGCACATGCTTCCGGAGACCTTCCTGGGTGATTGTGACCACGGACGCCAGCCTGCTAGGCTGGGGAGCAGTCTGGGACTCGTTAAAGGCACAGGACTATGGACTCAGGAGGAGTCTGCTCTCCCCATAAACATCTTGGAATTGAGAGCAATTTACCATGCTCTGATGGCTTGGCCTCAATTGTCCTTAGCCAGGTCTATCAGGTTTCGGTGGGACAACATCATCTCAGTGGCTTACATCAACCACCAGGGAGGAACTCTGAGTTCCTTAGCCATGATGGAGGTGACACAGATTATTCAGTTGGCGGAAGCTCACAATTGTTGCCGATCTGCTATCCACATTCCTGGAGTGGATAACTGGGAAGCAGATTTCCTGAGCAGACAGACATTTCATCCCGTGGAATGGGCTATCCATCCGGAGGTGTTCTCCAGGTTAACCCTCAAATGGGGGGTGCCGGAGTTAGATCTGATGGCGTCTCGGCAGAACTCCAAGGTACAGTTCAAGGTCAAGAGATCCTCAGGCCGCTCTGATAGATGCTCTGGCGGTTCCTTGGGATTGCGACCTAGCATAACGGTTTCCTCCATTTGTGCTCCTTCCACAAGTTACTGCTCATATCAAACAGGAGAGAGCATCAGTAATTCTAATAGCTCCTGCATGGCCTTGCAGAATCTAGTATGCAGACCTATTGAAGATGTAATCTCTTCCACCTTGGAGGTTGCCTCTGAGGACGGACCTTCTAACTCAGGGTCTATTCCTCCATTCAAATCTCATTTCTCTGAAGCTGACTGCTTGGAGATTGAAAGCTTAGTACTCTCTAAGCGTGGATTTCGGTCAGTGAGACCATAATCCAGGCTTGCAAGCCTGTTACTAGAAAAAGTTACCATAAAGTATGGCGTAAATACCTTTTATTGGTGTGAATCTAAGGGCTACTCTTGGAGTAGGGTCTGGATTCCTAGAATTTTGTCTTTTCTCCAAGAAGGTCTGAATAAAGAGTTGTCACTCAGTTCTCTGAAAAGTCAGATTTCTGCATTATCTATTTTGCTACACAAGCGTCTGGCGGATGTGCCAGATGTTCAATCTTTTTGTCAGGCCCTGGTCAGAATCAGGCCTCTCTTTAAACCTGTTGCTTCTCCTTGGAGCCTTAATCTTGTTCTTAAAGTTTTGCAGCAAGCTCCGTTTGAGTCAATGCACTCCATAGATAGTAAGTTGCTATCTTGGAAGGTTTTGTTTCTTATTGCTATCTCTTCTGCTCGGAGAGTTTCGGAACTTTCGGCTTTGCAGTGTGATTCGCCTTACCTTTATCTTTCATGTGGATAGAGCAGTTCTTCGTACTAAATTGGGTTTTCTTCCTAAAGTGGTTCCTGATTGAAATATTAATCAGGAAATTGTTGTTCCTTCTCTCTGTCCCAATACTCCTTCTCATAAAGAACGTCTGTAGCACAACTTGGATGTTGTGCGTGCTCTAAAATTCTACCAACAGGCAACTAAGGATTTTCGCCAGTCTTTTGCCCTGTTTGTTTGTTTTTCAGGAAAGTGTAAGGGTCAAAAGACACCTGCTACTTCTCTTTCCCTCTGGTTGAGAAGTATAATTCATTTAGCTTATGAGACTGCTGGACAGCAGCCTCCTGAGAGAATTACAGCTCATTCCACTAGGGCTGTCTCCTCTTCTTGGGCTTTCAAAATGAAGCTTCTGTGGAACAGATTTGCAAGGCTGCAACTTGGTCCTCTCTGCATACTTTTTCCAAATTTGATGCTTTTGCCTCGGCTGAGGCCTCTTTTAGGAGAAAGGTTCTTCAAGCGGTGGTGCCTTCTGTTTAGGCCTGCCTGTCTTGTTCTCCCTCCCTTTTCATTCTGTGTCCTCTAGCTTGGGTATTGGTTCCCACTAGTAATTGAATGACGTTGTGGACTCTCCATATCTTAGGAATGAAAACAAAATTTATGCTTGCCTGATGAATTTCATTCCGGATATGGTGAGTCTACAACCCCACCCTTTATTAAGACAGTTATTTTTTTACTAAACCTCAGCCATCTCTACACCTTTGTGTTATTCTTTTTCCATTTCCCTTTGGTCGATTGACTGGGGATTATGGGTAGGGGAGTGACACTTAACAGCTTTGCTGTGGTGCTCTTTGCCTCCTCCTGCTGGCCAGGAGTGATATTCTCACTAGTAATTAAATGACGTTGTGGACTCTCCATATCCGGAAAGAAAGACATTTATCAGGTAAGCATACATTTTGTTTTTGTAGGTATCAAAAGCACAAGCCGTGGATAAAGCTGGGAAATCCATTTTGCTCATACTTGCCACACCTGGTTGATACCTGCCAGTCCAGCTTCCCTGTGAGTCTCTTACTCTGGTAGTATTGCACCCTGGCTCATCTTTTGGCTCTCGAATCCTGAAGATCTTACAATAATTTGCCCCTTGAGTCACCGTTTAACTGGTATGAGTAAACCAAGTTTAAAGGTGGGAGTCAGATGGGGGACATTCTATCAATTACCAGTCCCTAGAGCATTTGGTGAAATCTTCAATTACACTGAGACTCTGAGTGTTAGTAAGTAAGGGGCTACTTAACATGCTTCTTTAGCCTTTTGATTGTTGTGTATTTCATGTTTGCCTTCTCTATAATAGCTTTAGGTTGTTTTTTTCTATGTGCAACTGTTGTTAATGTTTGTGTTTTTTGTTGTAGCTATACTTGCTTCCTCAATTGTTGTATAATCTAACCCTAGCATGTGCAGCTAGCTGAACGCATGAGTAACCCAATGACAAGGCATTTATGTGCAGCCACCAATCAGCCGCTAGCTCCCACCTCATTAGCCTACTTAAAGGGACAGTTTACTCAAAAATGTTCTCCCCTTTAATTTCTTCCCAATGATCCACTTTACCTGCTGGAGTGTATTAAATTGTTTACAAGTATTTCCATTACCCTTATATTGGCATTTGAAATAGTTTATTTAGCCTGTTGTATCCCCACCCATCCTGAAAGTTTTTGGCCTCAAGGCCAAGCTGTGTTAACACACCCAGTAGAAGAAATAACACTCCCAGTGGGTTATAGAAGAGATAAGGTAATAAAAAGTTAATTTTCCATTGTTTTCTCCAAGTATTGGTGATTGGTTTATGGGCAGATATAAGATAAAGAAGCATGTATTTGTACACAATGTGATAAAGTAATGAGATCTGATTATACCTACAAGCTCAACCCATTTTATTAGGTTGTGGCTTCAAAACACAAAATCAGCCAATTCATATACACAAATAAGCCTTAAAACATAAATCTCATGCATTTTTTACTCTGCAGCTGGTAAAAAAGTAATCCGAAACACATTAAGGGAAAAACAATTTTATAGTATACTGTCCCTTTAAGTATATTTTTGAATAAAGGATACAAAGAGAACTAAGCAAATTAGATAATAGAAGTAATTTGGAAAGTTGTTTAAAATTGTATGTTCTGTCTGAATCAATTTATATGGGTTTCATGGTCCTTTAAATAACTCCATAAAATGTTTGTCTGTCTCTTCATAAGTTCTTGAGATAGAGACTAGTTGACTAATTTATTTTTTTATTATTTGAAGCATTTACTTTTAATGTTTTTTTTATTTAAAACAATAGCAGATACTGTGAAAAACTGATTCACATCACTCAGTGTTAAGCACTTTAGCTTTCTATATTTGCATAATATATATTACTTTCTGTTTTACATAATATTTGTTTGAAACACACTTTCATTTTTTTTCCCTAGCTTAATGTCCTTCATACAGAACTTGCTAAACAGCTGGCTGACTCCATGGTCCTGCCCTTAATACAGTTCCGTGAAAAAGATCTGACAGGTACAATGACTCATGAGTTATGTTACCCTGGATTGTATTAAAATTACCAAGATTAATGGTTTAACTTTTGCCTGGAGGTATAAGCACATGCAAGCGCGTCTAGACTATTTTTTCTAAAACATTTTTTGCATGAAGCAAAACCTGTTGTTTTTATCTTCTTTTTTTCTACAAATTGTAATCTTTTATGCCTTTCTAGCCTAACCATTCAGACTAAAAGGTTTAACCAATCTGCCTTTAGTGACCTTCAAATAAATACTCTCCATAAGCGTGAAACTATTGTAGAGACTAGAAATAATCTATAAAACTGTTTGAAAGCTCACGCCCTAGAAAACTGTATCCTGACAGACTTGCACTGCAACAATAGTACTAATTAATGTATAGTGAGATTAGTAGGGACATTCATTTAAAAAAATAATTATCCATAAAATGTTTAATGAAGCAAAATTAAATTATAAAATAAAAAAAACTTTGCACTTCATTTTCATTATTTTTTGTCTACTTTTCATGTAATTTTTTTTCTGAGCATTGTAGTGTTTCCAATCTCACCTGAGATCTTTTGC
Source organism: Bombina bombina (assembly GCF_027579735.1). Classification (NCBI taxonomy): domain Eukaryota; kingdom Metazoa; phylum Chordata; class Amphibia; order Anura; family Bombinatoridae; genus Bombina; species Bombina bombina. The sequence continues at coordinate 330,965,927 of NC_069504.1, forward strand.
AGTGCAGCAAATAATTTCTGATGCATAAATTTAAAAAAAAATAATGATTTGAATGTCCTTTTAAAGTTCACAAAAAGCGTTTACTATTTTAGACATTTCAAAGACAAAACCATATGTATATCTGTTCAGTAAATTCTATCAAATATACACATATTCATGTTTGTTTAATGTTCATGTGCATAGTCCATTGCTTATAGAGAACACTACCCCAAGACTTTTGCAAAACTTTTGCAAAACTTTTATATACATGTACATGATAATCATAGAGACTGTGGGGTGAAGTGTGAAAATAAATGATTTAACCCAAAATAGTGTTACCTTAGATAATTTATTTATAGCTTTATCATTGACTACGTGTTATTACTGTACAACAAGGATCTTGTGAGATCAACCACTATAGTTAGTACTGAGGGCTGATTGACAAAAACTCGCCGGCATGGATAGAAATCAACTTATTTTACTGAGCATTATATTGTAAAGTAGGTGTCTCTCCTTAACATAAAGCATATTGGAGAACTCCCTTTAATGAGATGCACTATGTCCAATGTAAACATTGCCTTTAAAACAATCACTAAGGGACCTCATAAAACTGTCGAGGCATCTTCTAGAATCTTGCCAGAGCTTTAGAGAATCAGGCCCGGAGACTGATAATTTTGAAGAAAAGACTCTTCTGTATGAAAGGTGCCAGAAGGGCTATTTAATCACTCATTCAAAAGGGTATGCTCCTTGCCACAAATAAGGACTTAGTGAAAACTAGTAGGCTCCTCTACAGAAATAAGGGACTTAGGGCCTGATGATATAAAACTCTCCACTGAGACGAGATGACCTAAAAAGTATTTTTAGTACGACAAGACCCCTAAAAAAATTAGAAAAACAAATTTTATCGAGGCATGTTTATGTCACTATGTAGTTTTCTTTATATAAAGGAGAGACTCCTACAATACAATTTTATAAAGTCAAAAATAATTCCCAAAGATATTTTTGTGATATCTCTCCAAGCTGGCAAGTTTAGTGTAAAAGAGTAGGCTCCTCTCCACAAATAAGGAACTTAGTGTAAAAGAGTAGGCTCCTCTCCACAAATAAGGAACTTGGTGTAAAAGAGTAGGCTCCTCTCCACAAATAAGGAACTTAGTGTAAAAGAGTAGGCTTCTCTCCACAAATAAGTAACTTAGTGTAAAAGAGTAGGCTCCTCTCCACAAATAAGGAACTGTGTAAAAGAGTAGGCTCCACTCCACAAATAAGGAACTGTGTAAAAGAGTAGGCTCCTCTCCACAAATAAGGAACATAGTGTCAAAGAGTAGGCTCCTCTCCACAAATAAGGAACTTAGTGTAAAAGAGTAGGCTCCTCTCCACAAATAAGTAACATAGTGTAAAAGAGTAGGCTCCTCTCCACAAATAAGTAACTTAGTGTAGAAGAGTAGGCTCCTCTCCACCAAATAAAGAACTTAGTGTAAAAGAGTTGGCTCCTCTCCACAAATAAGCAACTTAGTGTAAAAGAGTAGGCTCCTCTCCACAAATAAGGAACTTAGTGTAAAAGAGTAGGCTCCTCTCCACAAATAAGGAACTTAGTGTAAAAGAGTAGGCTCCTCTTCATAAATAAGGGAGTTTCTCAGTGTAAATACCAAGCACTTTAAAAAATAAATACAATAAAATAAAATAATTTCACATCTTTCTGGAAAAATCTTGCAAAGTAAATTTCTCTTGCAAGGTGTATCCAGTCCACGGATTCATCCTTTACTTGTGGGATATTCTCATTCCCTACAGGAAGTGGCAAAGAGAGCACACAGCAGAGCTGTCCATATAGCTCCCCCTCTAGCTCCACCCCCCAGTCATTCTCTTTGCCGGCTCTAAGCACTTTCAAAGGAAAGACCCTTTTTGGGCCAGAATTGAAAGAGATTATTTCAGAAATCACCGGGGGAAAGGGCCATGCTCTCCCTCAGGACAAGCCCTTTAAGGCTAAAAACAAAGCTAGTTTTCGTTCCTTTCGTAATTTCAGGAGCGGTTCCGCTTCAGCCTCTACAGCTGCAAAGCAAGAGGGTAACGCTTCACAGCCCAAGGCAACCTGGGCTGGAACAAGGGTAAACAGGCCAAAAAGCCTGCAGCTGCTACCAAGACAGCATGAAGGGGTAGCCCCCGATCCGGGACCGGATCTAGTAGGGGGCAGACTTTCTCTCTTCACTCAGGCCTGGGCAAGAAATGTTCACGATCCCTGGGCATTAGAGATTGTTTCCCAGGGATATCTTCTAGAATTCAAGGACTCCCCTCCAAGGGGAAGGTTCCACATTTCTTGTCTGTCTACAGACCAGATAAAGAAAGAGGCGTTCTTATGCTGTGTAGAAGATCTACATACGATGGGAGTGATATACCCAGTTCCAATTGCAGAACAAGGACTGGGTTTTTACTCAAACCTGTTTGTGGTTCCCAAAAAAGAAGGAACTTTCAGACCAATCCTGGATCTAAAAATTCTAAACAGATTTCTCAGAGTCCCATAATTCAAGATGGAGACCATTCGGACAATCTTACCTATGATCCAGGAAGGTCAATATATGACTACCGTGTATCTAAAGGATGCGTACCTGCATATTCCTATCCACAAAGATCATCATCAGTTACTCAGGTTCGCTTTTCTAGACAAGCATTACCAGTTCGTGGCTCTTCCATTCGGTTTAGCCACTGCTCCCAGAATTTTCACTAAGGTGCTAGGGTCCCTTCTGGCGGTTCTAAGACCGCGGCGCATATCAGTGGCGCCTTATTTGGACGACATCTTAATTCAGGCGCCGTCTTTTCACAGAGCCAAGGCTCACACGGAGATTGTATTGGCCTTTCTGAGGTCTCACGGGTGGAAGGTGAACATCAAAAAGAGTTCTCTGTCCCCACTCACAAGGGTTCCCTTCCTAGAGACACTAATAGATTCGGTAGAAATGAAAATATTTCTGACGGAGGTCAGAAAGTTGAAACTTTTAACTACTTGCCGAGTTCTTCATTCCGTTCCTCGGCCATCTGTAGCTCAGTGCATGGAGGCAATCGGATTAATAGTAACGGCAATGTACATAGTCCCTTTCGCTCGGATACATCTCAGACCACTGCAACTATGCATGCTCAATCAGTGGAATGGGGATTATGCAGATTTGTCTCCTCAAATACAGTTGGACCAGGAGACCAGAGATTCTCTTCTCTGGTGGTTGTCTCAGGATCACCTGTCTCAGGGAATATGTTTCCACAGACCAGAGTGGATCATGGTAATGACCAACGCCAGTCTGTTAGGCTGGGGTGCAGTCTGGGACTCCCTGAAAGCTCAAGGCTTATGGTCTCGGGAAGAATCTCTTCTCCCGATAAACATTCTGGAGCTGAGGGCGATATTCAACGCGCTTCAGGCATGGCCTCAACTAGCTGCGGCCAAATTCATCAGATTTCAGTCGGACAACATCACGACTGTAGCTTACATCAATCATCAAGGGGGAACAAAGAGTTCCCTAGCGATGAAGGAAGTAACGAAAATAATCAAGTGGGCGGAGGATCGCTCCTGCCATCTCTCAGCAATTCACATCCCAGGTGTAGACAACTGGGAGGCGGATTTCCTGAGTCGTCAGACTTTTCATCCGGGGGAGTGGGAACTCCACCCGGAGGTATTTGCCCAGCTGACTCAGCTTTGGGGCACTCCAGAGTTGGATCTGATGGCGTCCCGTCAGAACACCAAACTTCCTCTCTACGGGGCCAGTTCCCGGGACTCCAAGGCGGTATTGATAGATGCTCTAGCAGCGCCTTGGTCCTTCAATCTGGCTTATGTTTTCCCACCGTTTCCCCTTCTCCCTCGTCTGGTCGCCAGAATCAAGCAGGAGAAGGCCTCGGTGATTCTGATAGCGCCTGCGTGGCCACGCAGGACTTGGTATGCAGACCTAGTGGACATGTCATCTGTCCCACCATGGACACTGCCAATGAGGCAGGATCTTCTAATTCAGGGTCCATTCAAGCATCCAAATCTAATTTCTCTACGTCTGACTGCTTGGAGATTGAACGCTTAATTCTATCAAAGCGTGGTTTCTCTGATTCAGTTATAGATACCCTGATTCAGGCGAGAAAGCCTGTCACCAGGAAAATCTACCATAAGATATGGCGGAAATATCTTTGTTGGTGTGAATCCAAGGGTTACTCATGGAGTAACATTAGGATTCCCAGGATATTGTCTTTTCTCCAAGAAGGTTTGGAGAAAGGATTGTCAGCTAGTTCCTTAAAAGGACAGATATCTGCTTTTTCTATCCTTTTACACAAGCGTCTGGCAGAGGTTCCAGACGTTCAAGCGTTTGCACAGGCCTTAGTCAGAATCAAGCCTGTCTATAAACCTGTGGCTCCGCCATGGAGTCTAAATCTAGTTCTTTCAGTTCTTCAAGGGGTTCCGTTTGAACCTTTACATTCCATAGATATTAAGTTGTTATCTTGGAAAGTTTTGTTTTTGGTAGCTATCTCTTCTGCTCGAAGAGTCTCAGAATTATCTGCCTTACAGTGCGATTCACCTTACCTGGTGTTCCACGCAGATAAGGTAGTTTTGCGTACCAAACCTGGTTTCCTTCCTAAAGTGGTTTCTAATAAGAATATTAACCAGGAAATAGTAGTTCCTTCTCTGTGTCCTAATCCTTCTTCGAAGAAGGAACGTCTGTTGCACAATCTTGATGTAGTTCGTGCTCTAAAGTTCTATTTGCAAGCAACTAAGGACTTCAGACAAACATCTTCCTTGTTTGTTATCTATTCTGGTAAGAGGAGAGGTCAGAAAGTGACTTCTACCTCTTTCCTTTTGGCCGAAAAGCATCATCCGTTTGGCTTATGAGACTACTGGCCAGCAGCCTCCTGAAACTATTACTGCTCATTCTACCAGAGCAGTGGCTTCCACATGGGCTTTTAAAAACGAGGCTTCTGTTGAACAGATTTGTAAGGCAGCGACTTGGTCTTCACTGCATACTTTTTCAAAATTTTACAAATTCGATACTTTTGCTTCTTCGGAGGCTATTTTTGGGAGAAAGGTTTTGCAAGCAGTGGTGCCTTCCGTTTAAGGTACCTGACTTGTTCCCTCCCTTCATCCGTGTGCTAAAGCTTTGGTATTGGTATCCCACAAGTAAAGGATGAATCCGTGGACTGGATACACCTTGCAAGAGAAAACAGAATTTATACTTACCTGATAAATTACTTTCTCTTGCGGTGTATCCAGTCCACGGCCCGCCCTGGCAATTAAGTCAGGTAAATTTTTTTTGTTTAAACTACAGTCACCACTGCACCCTATGGTTTCTCCTTTTTCTTCCTAACCTTTGGTCGAATGACTGGGGGGTGGAGCTAGAGGGGGAGCTATATGGACAGCTCTGCTGTGTGCTCTCTTTGCCACTTCCTGTAGGGAATGAGAATATCCCACAAGTAAAGGATGAATCCGTGAACTGGATACACCGCAAGAGAAAGTAATTTATCAGGTAAGTATAAATTCTGTTTTTCAGGACTCTAGAATGCTAAATATGCACCCGATATGTATTTGTCCACAAGCATGTATGTCTTAAAAATATTTGTTCATTAGTATCTTACATATTTGTACCCTAATATTTATAGCAAAAAAATACTCTTAAGATATTGGAAAAAATGTGGCCTACTTTCTCCATCCTCTATTCCAGGGGTGATCAACTTTGATGCTCCAGAGGTTTAGGAACTACATTTCCCATGATGCTCAGTCAGCTAAAAGGGTCTGAGCATCATGGGATATGTAGTTCTGAAACCTCTGGAGTGCCAAAGTTGATCACCCCTGCTCTATACCATTTCCCTCATCAGGGGCTCTTTGGCTTGATAATCTAATAGGTTCCTTAAAACTCTTTTCTTACTGTATACACTTTACTTCTATCTAGTTGTGGAGTTTCATCCTTGCAAATCTTGGTTTCTGACAATTCTGCTACTATATTTTTCATAAAGAGTGCTGAACCTTTTGTAGATATTTTTCAGAGAAGGAAGTCAGAGGTGGCAGCTAGGACACTGAACTTTGCCCGTTAGAATGGTTTCACAATTATAGGATGGTTGGAGGACTGGATATCTGCAGTCTACATTGGCTGAGCATCTCACTTTATTTTAGTGAAAGTCTGCCCGGTGTTATTGTTGTTTTCTTTTGTTTGTTTTGTATTTTACTTATTTTTGTTTTAATTTTTCCATTATTTGTTTTTTGTTTTGTTTTTGTTTTGCAGAAGTAAGCACCTTAAAAGATCTTTTTCTCCTTGCTAGCAATGGTATGTGTTTTATATAAAAAAATAATTGCTAATCCTGTTCTAAGTTTATATTCCAAGTAAATGTTATATTATTCTGCAGTTATATCAGTTTGTGCTATAATATTTCATTTTTAGGAATAAAGTTTTATGGGTGGTTTTAAAAAAAATAAATGTTCTCCTACTTTGGTTTCTCAGGTGTTCTAAGATTTTTTTTTATTTTTTTTAAAAAAAACTGTACACAACAAGCTTCTGATTTAATGGAATGTTAAAGGGACAGTCTACTAGAAAATTCTTATTGTTTAAAAAGTCAGATCCCTTTTACTACCAATTCTTCAGTTTTGCGTAACCAACATTGTTATATTTATATATTTTTTACCTCTATGATTACCTGTATCTAAGCCACTGCAGACTGACACTTATCTCAGTGCATTTTACATTCTTGCATTTTAGCCATGATCATTCTGCACAGGAGTGAGCACAATGTTATCTATATGGCACACATGAACTAGCACCGTCTAGCTGTTGTGCAAGATTTTAAAAGCACTGAGATAAAAGGTGGCCTGCTGGGGCTTAGAAACAGGCAAACTTAGGGGTTATAAACTATATAAGAGGAACAGTCAACCCAAAATTGGTTCTAAGTGATACATATAAAGTGGCAAACGATTATTATTTACAAATGTAGCCCAATTTCCTTCTTAATATGAGGAGAGTCCACGGCTTCATTCCTTACTTGTGGGAAACACTGAACCTGGCCACCAGGAGGAGGCAAAGACACCCCAGCCAAAGGCTTAAATACCTCCCCCACTTCCCTCATCCCCCAGTCATTCTTTGCCTTTCGTCACAGGAGGTTGGCAGAGAAGTGTCAGAAGATACAGAGTAGTTCCTTATGGAGGGTAGTACACTTCGGAATGGGACTGGAGTTTTAAGTAGTCTTGTCAGCCTCTTAGTGAGAGCATTGACGAATGTTAGGGTCTGGAGATGTAGGGAGAGTCTTTCTGCAAACCCATCCAGACTTGTATTAACAGCGCCTAAGCAATCAGTGTTGACAAGTTTCACTGCCTGCTTCTATCACTCAAGTCCATGTCAGGAGCGATGCTACAAGACTGTCAAACTTGAGAGGCTGTGTTTCTGTTCCACGGCATAGATTCTGGTAAGATCGTTTCATTTTTTTTATACACATTTGATAACGCAAGAAGACAGGGTCACAGTGTGACTCCTTTTATCTGAATGGAATCAAGGGTTAATGTCTCCGAATGGGGATTATGGAACAGGGAGGATTACTCACATATTTTAAATATTGTGTTTATGCTGTGACATGTGTGAGATGAGGCTCAGGCAGATGTTGGAACATACAGGTTTTATTTTCATTTTGGAGAGCTGTGCAGCCTGTTAGGCTTGGCATGCTTTGTAGTGCTTCAGGGGCGGTCCTGCATGGCGCACCACGTGATCAGGTGTGGTCACATTGATTCTCTTCTTCCTGACCGTGCGGTTGTCTGGAGACGAAACAGTTTCTCTCTTGGGCAAGGGTCATAGGAGGTGGAGAGTGCCTGAGCCATTGTGGGTATAAAAGTGCCGTTTATTTTTGTCTATAGTCCTATTTATAAGCGCAAGCTATGGAGGACTCCGATACGTTAGAGGGTACTCCCTCTTTACCTAAATCTAATGCCTGTCTATATTGTGAGGCGGCCACGGTATACCCGCCTGCTCAATTATGTTCCACATGCCTTGATAAAGTAATTATATCAAAGAAAGCTAATATGTTTAGTACAACTGAGCCTTCTACCTCTGAGGAGTCTCTGTCCAATGAGGTGCGCACCCTACAGTCATCTCCTAATACACATGCAGCTTCCGTAGCACTCCTATTCTTCCATCTAGATGGGCCCTTTTACCGCCAGACTTTACTGAACAGTTACAGACGGCAGTGTCTGCGGCCTTTAGTGCTTTACCTCGCCCTGCTTAGTGCAGGCAAAAGGTTAAATTAAATATTGCTATCCTTCCTAGGGGTCATCTACTAGCTTATTGGATGTATCTGATACAAGATTATCCGATGTTGAAGATGCCTCTGATACTTCAGAGGATGCTCTTTCTGGGTCGGAATACCATATACTTTGGATTACAGTCCAATCTGGGAACAGCCGACCGAGCGATGAAGACAAGCACACTGGTACGTCTCACATATGAAACCGCTATAATACCTAGCGGTTACTTGGAGTTCCGGATTCAAACGTTTCCCTTTACTAAAATCGGCGCATTACGCATGCACCAAACACGAGAGCGTGGAGGATAGAAAAGTTACTACAATCACAGACTGATAACGATGCTGATGACTAAATAAGGGAGGGGGCAGGCAGACATTTTAAATCGGCAGTGGAGCAAATCGTAAGTCTTTTTACTTTCAAACAATATATGGTAGAAAATTGGGCTACATTTGTAAATAATGGTTTGCCACTTTATATGTATTATTTAGAACCAATTTTGGGTTGACTGTCCCTTTAATATAACAATGTTGGTTATGCAAAGCAGGAGAATGGGCAGTAAAGACGTTATCTATCTTTTTAAACAACAAAAAATCAAGTGGACTGTCCCTTTAACACTTTGAGTTGACAGAATTTTGCCACATTGATATATGTGAAGATCAATTTATTTTGCAAACAAAAGTTACTAAACGTCTGATGGTTTCTGAATGCTTGCACCAAAGGAAAATTACTAGTAATGACGAATAGCTATTTAGCAGTAGAAAATCCTTATTATATAGATCTATTATTTTTTTTTTTTTTGATAGTCTGTGTTTTTTTTAGCCTGTTAAAAAAAAAATATATATATATATATATATATATATATATATATATATATATTTTAATACAACATATTAATCTTTATGAACTTTTATTAAAATGTCCAGAAATATCTTTTTCCTAAATTTGACTTTTTCTTAATTTAATTTAAAAAAAAGAGATTTTAGATATGGATAACCAGCTTATCAATAAAATGATTTTAGAATAAAATAAAATGACTCATTTGAGCAGATGATATAGATAATTTACAGACTCATTAAAGAACACAGGACCCCAAATTTAACTGCTTAAGGACAACAGAGATTGATTAATTGCAGCTACAGTCATGGTAAAAAATATTGGCACCCCCCTGCATTTCTTTTAGATAATGCACCACTTCGCCCAGAAAATTGTTGCAATTACAAATGTTTAGGCATTCTCATGTTTCTTTTGTCTGTATTGGTATGACACAAAAAGTGGAGAAAAAAAGCCAAATCTGACACATTCCATGCAAAACTCTAAAAATGGACTAGGCAGTTTTTAGGGGTTAAAAAATGCGGGTGTGGGGTGTTAGAAAAAAAAAAAAAAAACGGCACTGAAAAGTGCCTTTACATTGCGGCCTATGGGAACTGTAAATATATATATGGATATGCTTATATAAATATACATTTATGTGTATATAGATATATATTTAAAATTGCTGCCCATCGTTGTGAAACTTACCCCCTTCGCTGCGCAAAGCTTCCATGCAATTCGAATGCGAGGTTGCGTTCGCATTGCGGGCCACTTCAGATACCAACGCATAATTTTGTGTGCTGGTATTACGAGTGGAATGCAAATATCGCATTCGCGAAAGCGCAATTTTTCACTCCACTTGTTATCTGGCCCAAAGTGTTTAAAATACACGTAATTAAATGATTTATATTACAATCTTATACTGCTTAAAATTCCTGGTAAATCACTTGGAAATTATGCTTATTTGATATCAGAGGAGAGCTTCCATCATTCCTTCAAGAGAGAAAACAATTATTCTGAACAGGTTTTGAGGGAATAAAGGAGCTCTACTGCCTAGAATTCCAGGTCAGAAAAAAGAACATTTCCAAAACATATGCTAATAGCCACCACCCTGATAAGGGTTCCATAGCTATAGGATTTGGACTTAAATGCCAGGGGAATAAGCAGTCTAGTTCAGTGGCACACTCAGTGAATACCTGATCTAGCCAGTTGCTGAGCATAAAAAAAGCAGCACGTGTACCAGACATAGCCAGTCTGTAGAAACATTTTAAAAAGTCTTTACAAGATGAAGTTATTTGTCTGAACATAGTGCATAGTACTTTAACTTCTTGTTATACATAAAGAGTCTTGTCCCTTTTCACCAATAAAGCTGTAGGAAGTCTGTCTAACAGATAGTGGGCATTAATAAAGTGGTAACAGTTGTGCACAAACAATGAGTTATTGTCAGAGAGAAATTAGGGTTAGGCTTAACCCTAAAAAGAAAGTACACTTTTTTTATTTCTATGGTTTTACGTATCAGGACATAACAATCATTGGATCCTTAGCAGGTCTTAAATTTAGGTAAATACAACCTCAGATGAACAACAACATGTGAGATATTACACTGTGTCATGATTTATTTATTAAAATAAAGCCAAAATGCAGAAGCCATGTGTGAAACACTAAGTACACCTTATGATTCAATAGCATGAAGAACCACCTTTAGCAGCAATAACTTGAAGTAATAATTTTCTGTATGACTTTATCAGTGTCTCACATCATTGTGGAGGAATTTTGGCCCACTCTTATTTACAACGTTGCTTCAGTTAATTGAGGTTTGCGGGCATTCGTTTATGCACAGCTCTCCTAAGGTCCCGCCACACCATTTCAATCGGGTTGAGGTCTGGACTTTGAATGGGCCATTACAACACCTTGATTCTTTTCTTTTTCAGCCACGCTGTTGTAGATTTGCTGGTGTGCTTGGAATCATTGCCCTATCGCTTGACTATTTGGGCCAAGCTATAGTTGTCGGGCAGATGGCCTCATATTTGATGCTAGAATACTTTGGTTTACAAAGGAGTTCATGGTTGACTCAATGGCCTCTATTTAACAAGCTCCGTAAGGAGCTTGATGGCCCCTGTTTCTGGCGAGTCTTCAGACTCGCCAGAAACAGCAGTTATGAAGCAGCGGTCACAAAGACCACTGCTCCATAACCTGTCCACCTGCTCTGAGCAGACGGACAGACATCGCCGGAAATCAACCCGATCGAGTCATTGAGCCATTGGCCGCGAGTCTGCAGGGGACGGCGTTGCACCAGCTGCTCTTGTGAGCTGCTGGTGCAATGCTGAATACGGAGAGCGTATTGCTCGCCGTATTCAGCGAGGTCTGTCGGACCTGATCCGCACTGTCGGATCAGGTCCAACAGACCTTGTTAACTTGGGGCCAATGACAGCAAGGTGCCCAGATCCTGTGGCTGCAAAACAAGCCTAAATCATCAACCCTTCACCACTGTGCTTGACAGTTGGTATGAGGTGTTTGTGCTAATATACTGTGTTTGGTTTTTGCCAAACGTAGCGCTGTGCATTATGGCCAAACATCTCCACTTTGGTCTCATTTGTCCAAAGGACTTTGTTCCAGAAGTCTTGTGGTTTGTTCAGACGCAACTTTGCAAACCTATGCCATGCTGCCATGTTCTTTTTAGAGAGAAGATGCTTTCTCCTGGCAACCCTTCCATACAAACAATACTTGTTCAGTCTTTTTCTAATTGTACTGTCATGAACTTTAACATTTAACATGCTAACTGAGGCTTGTAGAGTCTGAGATGTAACTTGTTTTTGTGCAATTTATCTGGGAACCTTGGGGTGAAGTTACTGGGATGTCCACTCCTGGGAAGATTGGCAACTGTCTTGAATGTTTTCCACTTGTGAATAATCTTTCTCACTGTAGAATGATGGACTTTGATTTGTTTGGAAATGGCCTTATAACCCTTCCCCAATTGATGGGTAGCAACAGTTGCTTCTAAGATCATTGCTGATGTCTTTCCTCCTTGGCACTGGGTAACACAAACCTGAATGCTCCAGACCAGCAAACTGCTAAAACTTTAGTTTTTATAGAGGTGGTCACAGTTGCTAATGATCAATTAATCAAGGGCATTTGATTAGTAGCACCTGGCTGCTATTTAGCCTCTTAATTCCTTTGGAAGCAGTAAGAGTGTACTTAGTTTTTCACACATGGCTTCTCCATTTTGGCTTTATTTTTGTTAAATAAATCATGACACAGTGTAATATCTCACGTGTTGTTGTTTATCTGAGGTTGTATTTACCTAATTTTAAGAAATGCTAAGGACCAGATGATTGTTATGTCCTGATATGTAAAACCATAGAATTCAAAGAGGGTGTACTTTCTTTTTCACATAACTGTATATAATAAGTGCACTGAAGCCCTTGGCAGTTAAGTAGATGAAATCATGTAAAAACAAATGTATGCAATATTCATATTTAAAAAAAGTGTTATATTGTGTATTTACTGCAAATATGTCACATTCCAATGTTCTGCACATAGCATAACATCTGGAGGGCCAAGGTTTCCCACCCCTGGTCTAAATCATGAATGTTTAATTATGACTTTACCGTCCCTTTAAGTATATGCTATTGACAAGCTATGTAAACACAGCCAGCAGAAGAAATTACATTCCCAGTAGGGAGAAAAGAGAAAAAGTTCTAACATTTTTATTTTTAATTGTGCTTCCTAAGTATTATATAGAGACTAAAATATGAAAGGGAAGCTTTCAAAGAGCAAATCTAGCTATTTAATTTACAAAAAATGAGCAATTTCTTATACGTTTTATATTCTTCAGCTGCTATAAAAAGTCATTGGGAACACATTAAGGGGAAACCAATTTTACAGTACACTGTCCCTTTAACCAATCAGATAATAGTATATTTTTGGGATGTACTAATCATATGTGTTTTAGTTTCCATTTGGTAGAATGTTGGCTGTACGCTCTGATTTTAAGACAATGTTACACTGTGTCAAGAATCCTAAAAGAAGTGGACACTTTGAGATATATATAATATATAATATATATATATATATATATATATATATATATATACATATGCACTGGTTCATTTTTTTCAGTGCAGGTTGAGCATCATTGTATCTTTTTTGAGTATGTGACTATAGAGTGGATTTTATTCCAATTGAAAACTTTGTCGATTCTATTTTATAATGAATGTTCCATTTTAGGTATTTTATTTAACATATTGTTTGTGTGTGTGTATATGAGCGCCAACAGATTCCTCAGCGCTATAAACAAAGGGGGAGTACAACAAAACAATTATAGGGTAGAGGGCCCTGCCAAGAGTTGCACTGTTGTAGTCAGCGCTTAAGAAGGTGATCTACAAACAGCTGGACTTTTAGGCTTACAGGCTAAGAGGGTTCAGGGGATTGCAGTGGAGGAGAGGAACTGGTATTAGGAAAGGTTAGCGTAGGTTGTATGCGTCCCTGAACAGTAGAGTCTTTAGGGAGCACTTGAAGCTTTTAAAACTAGAAGAGAGTCTTGTGGAGCGAGGCAGAGAGTTCCACAAGATGGGAGCCAGTCTGGAGAAGTCCTGTAAACGGGAGTGTGATGAGGTGACAAGAGAGGAGGAGAGTAGGAGGTCATGAGTAGAGCGAAGGGGACGGGAGGGAGAGTATCTGGAGACAAGGTCTGAGATGTAGGGGGGAGCAGTGCAGTTGAGGGCTTTGTATGTAAGAGTGAGAGTTTTGTGTTTGATCCTAGAGGCAAGAGGAAGCCAGTCAAGGGATTGGCAGAGAGGCGCAGCAGATGAAGAGCGACGTGTAAGGAAGATGAGTCTGGCAGAGGCATTCATTATGGATTGTAAAGGAGCTAGGCGGCAGGTGGGGAGACCAGAGAGGACAGAGTTGCAGTAATCAAGGCGGGAAAGAGTGAGAGAGTGGATTAAAATTTTAATAGTGTCTTGTGTAAGGAAGTGTCTAATTTTAGAGATGTTTTTAAGGTGGAAGCGGCAGGCTGTAGCCAAGGACTGAATGTGAGGAGTGAAGGAAAGATCTGAGTCAAATATGACCCAGAGACATCAGGCATGCGGGGTAGGGGTAATGATGGAGTTGTCAACAGTTATAGAGATATTGGGGGTGGAGATTTTGGAAGAAGGGGGGAAAATGAGGAGCTCAGTTTTGGAGAGATTTAGCTTGAGGTAGTGAGAGGACATCCAGGAATCGATGTGAGAAAGACGGTTAGTGACACGGGTTAGCAAGGAAGGAGATAGTTCTGGTGCAGAGAAGTAGATTTGGGTGTCATCGGCATACAAATGATATTGGAAACCGTGGGACTTAATTAGGGATCCTAGTGATGACGTATAGATTGAGAAGAGAAGGGGACCAAGGACAGAGCCTTGCGGTACTCCGAAAGAAAGTGGTGACGGGGCAGAGGAGGCTACACTGAAGGTACGGTTTGACAGGTAGGAAGAGAGCCATGAAAGGGCTGTGTCACAGATGCCGAAGGATTGGAGGGTTTGGAGCAAAAGAGGGTGGTCGACAGTGTCAAAGGCTGCGGACAGATCAAGGAGGATAAGCAGAGAGAATTGGCCTTTTGATTTAGCTGTAAGTAGGTAGTTGGTGACCTTAACAATAGCTGTCTCTGTGGAGTGATAGGGACGAAATCCAGATTGCAGCGGGTCAAGAAGGGAGTTTAACGTAAGGAAATGGGATAGGCGTGCATATACTAGTTTTTCGAGAAGCTTTGAAGCAAGAGGGAGGAGGGAAATAGGGCGGTAGTTGGATGGGGAGGTAGGATCGAGGGAAGGTTTTTTGAGGATAGGTGTGACCAGTGCATGTTTCATCGATGACGGAAATGTACCAGTGCTGAGGGAGAGGTTGAAAATGTGTGTTAATATAGGGGTAAGGGTAGCAGAGAGAGAGTGGAGCAGCTGTGAGGGGATAGGGTCAAGGGGACAGGTAGTGAGGTGAGAGCGCAGTATAAGTGCTGAAACTTCTTCCTCAGTAACAGGGGAGAATTAACTAAGTTTCAGGTTATGAGGGTTGTGGTTGAGTGAGAGTATTTGAGGGGGAGATTATGGAATTATGTTGAGAGCTGATTTCATGTCTGATGGAGTCAATTTTGGTAATGAAGTGACTGGCAAAGTCTTGAGCTGACAGAGAAGTTGTGTTAGGAAGTGGGGGAGGGTGGAGGAGAGTATTGAAAGTTGAGAACAGACGTTTTGGGTTTGAAGAAAGATTAGAGATAAGGGTAGAGAAGTAGTGTTGCTTGTGGAGATTAAGGGCAGAGTAGTAGGAGTTCAAGATGAATTTGTAATGAAGAAAATCAGCTGAACTCTGTGATTTTCTCCAATGCCGTTCAGCAGCACGGGAACATCTGCGTAGGTACCGTGTCAGAGGAGTATGCCAGGGCTGGGGATGAGTGTGTGATTTCCGAGCAGTGGTAAGAGGGGCGAGATTGTCAAGGACGGATATAAGGGTGTAATTATAGTGGCAGATAGATTGTTCAGGGCAGGAAAAGGAGGAGAAGGATGAGAGGAGCGGTTTAAGGGAATTAGCAAGTTGTTGCTGATCTAAAGACCTAATGCTTCTGTGAAGTTTGGTGTGAGGAGTAAAAGGTGGGAGAGTTGTAGGAAGGGATGATATGTTGCAGGTAAGGAGATGGTGGTCAGAAAGAGGAAAAGGGGAGTTTGAGAAGTTTGAGAGAGTGCATCGATAGCTAAAGATCAGGTCAAGAGAGTGACCGTCTTTGTGAGTGGGAGAATCAGTCCATTGTGACAGACCGAAAGAGGAAGTGAGTTGCAGAAGTTGTTTAGCAGATGAGGCAGTGGGATTGTAAAGGGGGATGTTGAAGTCGCCAAGAATGAGGGCAGGGGTGTCTGAGGAAAGGAAATAGGGTAGCCAGGCAGCCAAGTGATCTAGAAATTGAGTTGCGGAGCCAGGGGGTCGGTATATGACTGCAACACGTACAGAGAGAGGGGAGAATAAGCGAATCATGTGGGTTTCAAATGAGGGAAAAGTGAGGGAAGAGAGAGGGTGTATTTGTTGAAAGGTGCATCGAGAGGAAAGTAAAATACCTACACCACCTCCTTGTCTATTACCAGACCTAGGAGTGTGGCTGAAGTGGAGACCCACATGTGACAGAGCAGCAGTGGATGCTGTGTCTAGGGGAGAGAGCCAGGTTTCTGTTAGGGCCAGAAGGTTGAGGGAGCGGGAGATGAAGAGGTCATGTATAGAAGTGAGTTTGTTGCAAACAGAGCGAGAGTTCCAGAGTGCACAAGTGAAAGGGGTAGTGGCTTTAGATGCAAGAGGAATGTGAGTAAGGTGTGCAGAGTTTTGTTTTCTGAGTCTATGGGATGGTACACATGGATGTGCACGGCTTGTCAGTGGTTGGGGACCAGGATTAGGGGAGATGTCACCAGCAGTAAGTAGAAGCAAGAGGGAGAGTGACATGAGATGAGATACAGATTTGCAGTAGTGAGACTGCTTTTGAGATGAGCTGCAGGGGGTAGAGAGAGTGTTTAGGAATAGGTAAAGTTCATGAGTAGAAAAGTAAGGTGAGTTTAAGAGAGATGGGCTAATGAACAGTGCAGGTGGAGAGGGAGAAGGAGTAATTGAATAGTGTAGTTTGTTATAGAGACAAAGGGTAGCAAAAAGGAATATGAATATATTGAGCATTTTTATAGAATTGGGAACCAGTTAAAAACATAAGACACAGAATTACTGTAACAATTGCATAAGGGAACAAAAGGTATATGAAACATAATATAATAAAAGTACTGTGTATTCTATGGGGTTAAGGGAATGGAAGGATGTGCTGATCAGTGTTTGCACCTGTCATTTCAGGAGAGTGAAAGTTGTGTGGGGGACTATCTATAAATGAGGAAATGAGCTTGGGGTGGATGGGGTGAGGGGTATATATGTATGTGTGTGTGTATATATATATATATATATATATATATATATATATATATATATATATATATATATATATATATATATATATATATATATATAAAATGTGTGTGTGTGTGTATTTCCAACCTGTAAATACCCCCTTGTTTGTGTTATCTGTTAATTTAAGTTTGTTTTACTAATCTCACTGCCAGCACTAATGGCTGCAAACATGCTGTTCCTCTATGCAATAAGAACTGTTTTGTTTATCCTTTTTAGAGCATGATTTATCAATGGCAAAATACAGTCGGCTTCCAAAAAGGAGAGAAAATGAAAAGGTAAATATTGACCTCTAGTTTCCAAGATGAAAGGTAATCTAGAATGTACACAATGCCAAATTATATTTAACTATGATCCATGTTGTTAGCATGAACTACTAAGATTTAGTTTTGTAAATAACGTGATTGTGCAGTGGTTAAAGTGTTATATGCCACTAGCATAAAATGTATTTTTTCATCAACTTCACATTCTGCAAGGCTTCCTATAAATCACAGATGGCAGAATACAGCCGTCCACTGCTCCAACCTTTTTTTTTTTTTGTCGCCAACACACAGAAGGATTTTCCTTTCTGCATCTGGATCATTTTTTAATCCTCATGTGGATCCAGTGCATGTACTTTGCAATTGGGTCTGTGTTGATTAGTGGCACATATTTCTCTTGTTAAGTGTATCCAGTCCACGGATCATCCATTACTTATGGAATATATTCTCCTTCCCAACAGGAAGCTGCAAGAGTCCACCCACAGCAAAGCTGCTATATAGCTCCTCCCCTAACTGCCATATTCAGTCATTCTCTTGCAAGCCTCAAAATAGATAGGAGGTTGTGAGAGTCTGTGGTGCTTTCTACTTAGTTTATTCTTCAATCAAAAGTTTGTTATTTTTAAATGGCACCGGAGTGTGCTGTTTATCTCAGGCAGTATTTGGAAGAAGAATCTGCCTGCGTTTTTCTATGATCTTAGCAGACGTAACTAAGATCCATTTGCTGTTCTCACACATTCTGAGGAGTGAGGTACTTCAGAGGGGGAATGGCGTGCAGGTTTTCCTGCAGATAAGGTATGTGCAGTAAAATATTTTTCTAGGAATGGAATTGACTAAGAAAATACTGCTGATACCGAAGTAATGCAAGTAAAGCCTTAAATGCAGCGATAGCGACTGGTATCAGGCTTATTAATAGAGATACATACTCTTGTAAAAATGTGTTTTAAAACGTTTGCTGGCATGTTTAATCGTTTTGTAACATATGTTTGGTGATAAAACTTATTGGGGCCTAAGTTTTTTCCACATGGCTGGCTTCAATTTTGCATAGAAACAATTTCCACTGTTATAGTATAAAAGTTACAGTTGGTGCAGTTAAAATTACAAACAGTGACATTCAGCTTCCCTCAGAAGTCCCCTGCATGCTATAGGACATCTCTGAAGGGCTCAAAAGGGCTTCAAAAGTAGGAGCTGTTATGACTGTTTAAAACATATTTTTCGTTTTGTTAATCTGTTTTTTGTATTAAGGGGTTAATCATCCATTTGCAAGTTCGTGCAATGCTCTGCTAACTTGTTACATACACTGTAAAAATTTTGTTAGTTTAACTGCCTTTTTTTCACTGTTATTTCAAATTTTGGCAAAATTTGTTTCTCTTAAAGGCACAGTAACGTTTTATATATTTGCTTGTTAACTTGATTTAAAGTGTTTTCCAAGCTTACTAGTCTCATTATTAGTCTGTTCTAACATGTCTGACATAGAGGAAGCTCTGTGTTCATTATGTTTTAAAGCCATGGTGGAACCCCATCTTAGAATGTGTACCAGATGTACTGATTTCATGTTAAACAATAAAGATCATTTTTTGTCTTTAAAAACATTATCACCAGAGGATTCTGTCGTGGGGGTAGTTATGCCGACTAACTCTCCCCACGTGTCAGACCTTTTGACTCCCGCTTTAGGGACTCACGCTCAAATGGCGCCAAGTACATCAAGGGCACCCATAGCGTTTCTTTACCAGGGGATTCTGTTGAGGGGAAAGTTATGCCGACTAACTCTCCCCACGTGTCAGACCCTTCGACTCCCGCTTCAGGGACTCACGCTCAAATGGCGCCAAGTACATCAAGGGCGCCCATAGCGTTTATTTTACAAGACATGGCAAAGGTGGTGAATAATATTCTGGCAGCAGTATTAGTCAGACTACCTGAAATTAAAGGAAAGCAGTTAGCTCTGGGGGTAGATACAGAGCATACAGACGCTTTAAGAACCATGTATGATACTACCTCACAATATGCTTAGTCTGTGGGTGATTTTTTTTTTTTTTTTTTGACTCAGGGAAGATGATTTAACCTGATTCTGATATTTCTACATTTAAAATTTATGCTTGAGAACCTCCACTTGTTGCTCAGGGAGGCTTTGGCTGCTCTGAATGAATGTGTACAATCGCAGGGCCAGAGAAATTGTGTAGACTGGATAAATAATATGCAGTGCCGGTGTGTACTGATGTTTTTCCAATACCTAAAGAGGTTTACTAAAAATTTTTTTTAATAAGGAATGGGATAGACCAGGTGTGCCGTTCTCTTCCCCTCCTATTTTTTAGAAGAATGTTTTCTAATAGTTACCACCACACGGGACTTCTGGCAGACAGTTCCTAAGGTGGAGAGAAGAGTTTCTACTCTAGCTAAGCGTACCACTACCTCTGACGAGGACAGTTGTGCTTTTTAGATCCAATGGATAAAAAATGTTTATTCAACAGGGTTTTATCCTGCAGCCCCTTGCATACATTGCTTCTGTCACTGCTGCT
This sequence comes from Bombina bombina, assembly GCF_027579735.1. NCBI lineage: Eukaryota > Metazoa > Chordata > Amphibia > Anura > Bombinatoridae > Bombina > Bombina bombina. Next base: position 330,985,669 of record NC_069504.1, read on the forward strand.
GCGGCGTTCTGGGTTGAGTTTCTTGATGAGGCTTTACAGTTAAGCGACTCCATTGGATGAATATATTTGACAAGCTTATGCTAGCCAATTCCTTTGTTTTCTGATGCCTTGTTCATTTGACTAGACTAACGGCTAAGAATTCTGTTTTTTTTACTATACTGGCGCGCAGAGCGCTATGGCTTATATCATGGTCAGCTGTCGTGACTTTAATAAATAAGCTACTTAACTTCCCTTCAAGGGGCAGACCCTATTCGGGCCTGGTTTGAAGGAGATTATTGCTTATATCACTGGAGGAAAAGGTCATGCCCTTCCTCAGGATAGGTCTAAATCAAGGGCAAAAAAAAAAAAAAAAAAGTCTAATTTTCGTACCTTTTAAAAACTTCAGGGCAGGTGTGGCATCCTCTTCCTCTAAGGCAAAACAAGAGGGAATTTTTGCTCAGTCCAAGGCGGTCTGGAGACAATCGGACCTGGAACAAAGATAAGCAGGCCAAGGAGCCTGCTGCTGCCTCTAAGGCAGCATGAAGGAACGGACCCCTATCCGGTAACGGATCCTATAGGGGGCAGACTTTCATTCTTTGCCCAGGCGTGGGCAAGAGATGCCCAGGATCCCTAGGCATTGGAATTTATATCCCAGAGATATCTTCTGGATTTCAAAGATTCCCCCCCAAAAAAAGGGGAGATTTCGCCTTTCACAATTATCTGCAAACCAGATAAAGAAGGAGGCATTCTTACATTGTGTACGAGATCCATCCAGTTCCAAGAGAGGAACAGGGACAGAGTTTTTACTCAAATCTGTTTGTGGTTCCCAAGGAGAGGGAACCTTCAGACCTATTTTGGATCTAAAGATCTTAAACAAATTCCTCAGAATTCCGTCATTTAAGATGGAAACTATTCATACCATCTTAACTATGATCCAGGAGAGTCAATAGAGGACTACAATGGATTTGAAGGATGCTTATCCTCACATTGTGATGCATAAAGATCACCATCGTTTTTCAGGTTTGCCTTTCTAGACAGGCATTACCAGTTTGTAGCTCTTTCCTTTGGGATATCTACAGCCCCAAGAATCTTTATGGAGGTTCTGGGGTCGCTTTGGCGGTCCTTAGACCGCGGGGCATAGAAGTGGCCCCTTATTTAGACGACATCCTGATACAGGCGTCAAACATCCAAATTGCCCAGTCTCATACGGACGTAGTACTGGCATTTCTGAGATCACATGGGTGGAAAGTGAACAAGGAAAGAGTTCTCTATCCCCAATCTCAAGGGTTTCCCTCCTAGGGACTCTGATAGATTCTGTAGAAATGAAAATTTACCTGACGGAGTCCAGGTTGTCAAAGTTTCTAAATTTCTGCCGTGTTTTTTTCATCCCATCCGCGCCCTTCGGTGGCTCAGTACATGAATGAAATCGGCTTAATGGTAGCGGCAAGGGACATAGTACCGTTTGCACGTCTACATTTCAGACCGCTGCAACTATGCATGCTCAGTCAGAGGAACAGGGATTACACAGATTTGTCCCCCTGTTAAACCTGGACCAAGAGACCAGAGATTCTCTTCTCTGGTGACTATGTCGGGTCCATCTGTCCAAGGGTATGACCTTCCGCAGGTCAGATGGGACAATTGTTACAATGGATGCCAGCCTTTTAGGTTGGGATGCAGTCTGGAACTCCCTGAAGGCTCAGGGATAGTGGACTTAGGAGGAGACCCTCCTTCTAATAAATATTCTGGAACTGGGAGTGATATTCCATGCTCTTCAGACTTGGCCTCAGTTAGCAACTCTGAGGTACATCATACTCAGTCGGACAATATACACGACTGTGGCTTACATCAGCCATCAAGGGGGAACAGAAGTTCCCTAGCGATGTTAGAAGTCTTACAATAATTTACTGGACAGAGACTCACTCTTGTCTATCAGCTATCCGTATCCCAGGTGTTGAGAACTGGGAGGTGGATTTTCTAAGTCGTCAGACTTTTCTTCCGGGGGAGTGGGATTTCCTCCGGAGGTCAAGACCAAGCAGGAGAGGGCTTTGGTGTTTTTGACAGCGCCTGCGTAGCCACGCAGGACCTGGTATGCAGATCTGGTGGACATGTCATCCTTTCCATCACGGTCTCTGCTTCAGAGACAGGTCCCTCTACCTCAGGGTCCTTTCAACCATCTAAATAGAATCAATCTGAGATGGACTGCCTGGAGACTGAACGCTTGATGTTATCAAAGCATGGCTTCTCCGAGTCAGTCATTGATACCTTAATACAGACATGAAAGCCTGTCTCTAGGAAAATTGAACATAGATATGGTGTAAATATCTGATTGTTATGAATCCAAGGGTTACTCATGGAGTAAAGTCTGGATTCCCAGGATATTATCTTTTCTCCAAGATGTTTTTGAGAAAAGGGTTGTCAGCTAATTCCTTAAAAGGGGACAGATTTTTACTCTGTCTATTTTTTTGCACAAGCGTCTGGCAGGTATTCTAGACGTTCAGGCATTTGGTCAGGCTTTGGTTAGATCCAAGCCTGTGTTTAAAACTGTTGCTCCGCCATGGAGCTTAAACCTGATTCTTAAGGTTCTTCAAGAAGTTCCGTTTGAACCTTTTTTGTTCCATAGATATCAATCTTTATCTTGGAAAGTTCCTTTTGGGTAGCTAATTCCTCGACTCGTAGAGTCTCCAAGTTATCTGTGTTACAATGTGATTCTCCTTATCTGGTCCTTCGTACGGATAAGGTAGTCCTGCGTACCAACCTGGGTTTTTTCCTAAGGTGGTATCTAACAAGTACATCACTCAAGAGATAGTTGTTCCATGCTTGTATCCTAATCCTTCCTCAAAGAAGGAACGTCTATTACACAATATTGGACGTGGTTTGTGCTTTAAAGTTTTACTTACAAGCTACTACAGTTTTCATCAAACGTTCACCTTGTTTGTTGTCTATTCTGGACAGAGGAGAGGTCAAAAGACTTCAGCAGCCTCTCTGTCTTTTTGGTTAAAAAGCATAATTCATTTAGCTTATGAGACTGCTGGACAGCAGCCTCCTGAAGGGATTACAGCTCATTCTACTAGAGCTGTGGTTTTCACTTGGGCCTTTTTTAAATGTGGCTTCTGTTGAACAGATTTACAAGACGGAGTCTTGGTCTGCGCTTCATACTTTTCAAATTTAACAAATTTGATACCTTGCTTCTTCGGAGGCTATTTTTGGGAGAAATGGTTTTTTACAGGCAGTGGTAACTTCCGTTTAAGTACCTGCCTTGTCCCTCCCATCATCCGTGTACTTTAGCTTTGGTATTGGTATTCCATAAGTAATGGATGATCCGTGGACTGGATACACTTAACAAGAGAAAACATAATTTATGCTTACCTGATAAATTTATTTCTCTTGTAGTGTATCCAGTCCACGGCCCGCCCTGTCACTTTAAGGCAGGTAATTTTTTCATTTGAACTACAGTCACCACTGCACCCTATGGTTTTTCCTTTCTCTGCATGTTTTCGGTCGAATGACTGAATATGGCAGTTAGGGGAGGAGCTATATAGCAGCTTTGCTGTGGGTGGACTCTTGCAGCTTCCTGTTGGGAAGGAGAATATATTCCATAAGTAATGGATGATCCGTGGACTGGATACACTACAAGAGAAATAAATTTATCAGGTAAGCATAAATTATGTTTTTGTAATGGAATTGATAATTTGAACAATATTTATACAGAATAATATATTTTTATTTTGACTTCACTAATGATTACATTTTTTTCAGTGACCATATTTATACTGCTGTGTCATTACATCTTTTATTGTTTAAGGAACAAAGGGACAGGAAAGTAAGGGGTTACTGTAGCACTCACTCTCACTTTAATTGATGATATAAAATAAGAACAATCATACTTTATTATTATTAAGTAAAACCAGGATAAACATCCCTAGTGGTTAAATTATGCTACCCACAACCACCTATTATACTAAAATAAAAGCAAAGTTGGCCCTCCTAACACTCCTCTGTTTCCTGGCCGATAACTGGAAGCGTCGGCATCAGGTGGCTGGAGTGATAGGGTGAGCCGGTAGAGAACGTGCTGTACAAACGCGTTTCGGCTATTAAAAAGCCTTTGTCAATGTTTCACATTCCAAATCTAAAAATAGTAAGCCGAGGCTCCGATGTTCGGAGCTTAATATCTCCCCAGAACACCGGTCAGTAGCCAATCCGGGATCTTTCCCAGGTTCCACCTTCATGTCCTCCAATCGGTTACGGGCTTAGTTCACGCCCATACAAAAGTATTCATCCGATTGGAGTAGAGCAATTCACCTTGACAGTGGTGGATTAACATGCATGATTCACGTCCGTAAGAAAGTCTCCATCTGATTGGAGCAATACCACACGCTTTGTCATTGGTGTAATATCGGACTCTGTGAAATCTGCATCCTATGGCTACTTAACCTTAGATACTTTAAACCCCAATGCATCCATGAAAAAAATCCATCATCCAAGTCGATCGTAATAATGATGACTTTAAACTGTGTACAGATTTGTGGAGACATAGGAATGTTACCAATATTATCTCCCCGAAGTAGTTAGTTATGTATTTTGTGGGCTTGAAATACTCTGTGTTTAGATACGTAAAATCCATACAAAGATATGTATTCGTATCCGATAAGTACCAGCAGACCATAATATTACACTTAAACATATAATCCTATGCACATCTCTGTGTGTTTCACCTTCATATACTGGACTATACCTATATAGCATAAATTCTTTTTCAGTCTCTTATAGGCATAGGAAGGAGTAAAAACATTACCCCTTTGTATATGGGGGCATTAATTGTTACAAAGTTCACTCCACAAACGACCATTCCGTGAAACAATCATCAATGTATACTAGATGGTGGAAATTGTTTAGGTCAAAATTAAATTTATTGACGAGGGAAAAACACAAAAATCAGGATGTAAAGTAAAAGAAATTATAAAAATCCTAGACCCCCAACCTCGACCCTGTGGAAGCTCAAAATTAGCTCCCAAAATAGGACAGTTGATCAGGTTCAATATATCAGTTCTATTTTATAACTACATATCATCCTGGAGATATGTTCCATCCCTCCTCTACGATACTATACATAACCACTGTATATGAAATAGCCATAGATTCTAGTAGACTGTATATAACTGGCAGAATACCAAAGGTAATAGCTCTTAGTAGTTTAAAGCTTATCGTATTGCTCCTTTTATCATGCCATACAAAATGTGGCTAATTTTATAGAATAGTATCACAAACATCATCAATTATGATTAACAAAAAACTGAACCGATAGTCATGTGTAATATCACATCTCTATCCTAGAACAGAGATTATCAATCTGATGATTATAAATATTAAAGATGACCTATAGATGCTATTGGTTATTTCAGATATACACCCAGTAATTGTTGAATTCATTCATACCATTTGGTATGACCGTGTTCAGATTAAAGACCCATTTAGTTTCCATTTTAAGGAGTCTTTGTTCAGTCTCACCCCCTCTTATTCCTGGTTTTAGTTTTTCAAGACCCCAACATTTCATTACATTGGTATTCCCATTATGAGACTGTAGGAAGTGTTTAGCCACACTAGTGATTTGTTTTTTCTTTTCTACATCTCTCTGGGCTGTCCTTATATTGCTTAGATGTTCGGTCATACGTGTGCCCAAGCAGCGTGTAGTCATACCAACGTAAAATAAATTACAACTGCATGATAAGCAGTAAATCACGTTGGTACTCTGACAATTGATGTATTCTTTAATAGGCCACGTTTTACCAAATCTATCCACTATTGATTGTTTTTTTACCATATGTTGGCACACTTTGCAGTGCCCGCACGCATAGGACCCTTTGTTACTAGGATTTCTTTTGGCATTTCTATCATAGTGACTGTTCACCAACTTGTCACGAAGATTATTAGCTCTCCTATATGTTATCAAGGGCCTATTGGGTAACAATGGTTTTAATAGGGTGTCCTGAGTAAGGACATGCCAATGTGTTTGCAAAATGTTTGTGATCTCATTACTTACTGGTGAGTAGGTGGTAATAAACCTCAGGGGGGTGTCATTTGTCTTAACTTTGGGAGTTAATAACTCCTTACGGTCTTTGCGTAAAGCATTATTATATGCCTTGGCCAATAATTTCCTCGAATACCCACGTTCAAGTAGTCTCTGTCTCAGGTCTCTTGCTGACTCTTTGAAATTCTCAATAGTACTACAATTACGTCTCAAACGTATATACTCCCCCATAGGTAATCCCCTAATAGTATTCGGGTGATGGTAACTACTAGCATGTAGGATGTTGTTTGTTGATGTGGGTTTTCTATATGCGTTTGTTATAATTGCATTATCAGACTTTTGGATGTACAGATCTAAAAATTCCACTTTAGATTTTTCTACAGTTGAGGTCAGATACAATCCAAACGGATTAATATTGAGAATCCTTATGAATTCTGTCAGGAGGTCTTCCGGGCCATTCCATACAAAAAATATGTCATCTATATATCTGGACCAGTGGGATATGTAACGGGTAAGATATTGGTGGTTCTCATGGAATACCACCGTTTCCTCCCACCAGCCCAGATATATGTTGGCGTATGTTGGGGCACAACAAGTGCCCATGGCCGTACCACAAGTTTGTAAATAGAATTTGTCGTCAAAGACGAAAAAATTGTGTGTTAAAACAAATTCCAATAATGTTAGGATAAACTCCTTGACCTCCTGACTCATTTTGGTATTTTTCTCAAGATAGTAAGAGACCGCTCTACATCCCCATTCAGTTTTAATACTCGTGTAGAGCGACTCCACATCACATGTTACCAACAATGAGGAATTCATATCTAATTTTAGATCATTTATTTTATTTAAAAGATGCATTGTGTCCCTTGTATATGATGGAAGGGATTCCACAATGTATCTGAGTCTAGCATCAATATATCTACTTGCTTTCTCTGTTAAAGAGCCTATCCCGGAGACTATTGGTCTTCCGGGTGGCTTGGAAACATCTTTGTGTATTTTCGGTAATAAATACAGTGTGGCAATTATGGGTTTTTTGGTCTCAAGGAAATTAAATTCTTTCTGATCAATTAGGCCTTCAGTTAGAGCTGAATTTATCAGTTTATTATAGCTGTTTAAGAACATGTCCATAGGATTACACAACAGAGTCTTGTAATTCATAGGATTGTTTAGTTGGCGTAATGCTTCCTCTCGGTACATAGTGTCAGGCCAAATAACAATATTGCCTCCCTTATCACTACCCTTAATCTGCACATTTTTCATTTCAGTTAATTGTTTTAGTGCCTGATTTTCTTCTCTACTTAGGTTGTAATTAGAATTTATTACGTGTTCCTGAATCTGAAGAATGTCTTGGCACACTAAATTAAGAAAAGTTAGTGCACTATGTGATGTGTTATTTGGAGGTACAAATTTTGATTTAGCCTTCAAAATAGAACGCCAACTGTTGTTCTTTTCAATTTCCACATCACTGATAGATTCCTCTAACAGTGATATTAAATCACTGATGGCTAATCGGTCAGCATCATTTAGTTGGTCATACTCAGAGTTACTAAAATATTTTTTCAACAAAACCTTTCTAGTGAAAAGGTGTAGATCTTTTATTGCCTCAAATTTATTAAATGGTGGTGTGGGTATGAAAGATAGGCCTTTTTTAAGGACTGATATTTGTTCTGGAGTCAGAGTTAAATTGGAGAGATTAATGATATTTAATTCAGTGGTGTTTGTTTCTTGTGATACGATGGTTTTTGTGTGAATTTCACTTGCCTCCTGGTTCTGGGTTTTGCTTTTACGCCCCCTTCTAGTTCTACGCCTAAAGGGATACTAGCGTCCTTTACTTTGTGAGGCTTGATTCTATTTTTAAGAATAGGTCTTGGTACAGATTCTCCGTCGGATGCTTCTACATCTGTACTATCACCTTCTCTTTCAGATATATCTGTATCAGAATTCACATTAGTATTTTTACCCCATGAGTAAATGTTTTCAGAGGAATAATCTTTGAGGTCTCTATCTATTTTGCGCTCTTTTCTTTCCGATATAAAACGTGCAAACTTTTCCACCTCAGCCTTAATTTTTTTGTAAGATTTCTGAAAATCCTCATTAACCTCATATTGTTTCAAATCATCACAAATGGAAGAAATACCCTCATTAATTTCTTTAAGTTTATCTAATTCATGTTCCGTTAAATACCCCATGAGTTTGAGAGAGCACTCTGTAAGTGCAGTTTCCCACTTTAGTTTAAATTCAGGTTTGAAATCTTGAAAAGAAGGAAACAATTTTAAGCGTAATCCTCGTGGGATGACATTGTTCTCTTTATAAAAATTATACATGCCAATATTCCATTGCTTTTTAATTTGTTTCCTTCTAATCTTTTTAAGTTGTTTCAAAGATTCAAACCATTCTAAAGTGTCATTCATTTCTGTAGGGGTTTTATTTTTTAGCTCTGACGTTAAATTAGTAATATCTTTAGTCCATTGGAGCATTTCTGCCCCTAAATCAAAAGAAGCCATTAGTTACAAAAGTGTGTGCTCTAGTTTATAGAAAATGTGAGTGCGATTCTCACATGGGTATATAATACTAGGAACAAAAAGAAAGACAAACTGGCACTACACTGTAATGATAGATGAGATAGGAATTATAAAATTCCGGTGCTACCCCTCAAATCTATATAAGGAACAAAGGGACAGGAAAGTAAGGGGTTACTGTAGCACTCACTCTCACTTTAATTGATGATATAAAATAAGAACAATCATACTTTATTATTATTAAGTAAAACCAGGATAAACATCCCTAGTGGTTAAATTATGCTACCCACAACCACCTATTATACTAAAATAAAAGCAAAGTTGGCCCTCCTAACACTCCTCTGTTTCCTGGCCGATAACTGGAAGCGTCGGCATCAGGTGGCTGGAGTGATAGGGTGAGCCGGTAGAGAACGTGCTGTACAAATGCGTTTCGGCTATTAAAAAGCCTTTGTCAATGTTTCACATTCCAAATCTAAAAATAGTAAGCCGAGGCTCCGATGTTCGGAGCTTAATATCTCCCCAGAACACCGGTCAGTAGCCAATCCGGGATCTTTCCCAGGTTCCACCTTCATGTCCTCCAATCGGTTACGGGCTTAGTTCACGCCCATACAAAAGTATTCATCCGATTGGAGTAGAGCAATTCACCTTGACAGTGGTGGATTAACATGCATGATTCACGTCCGTAAGAAAGTCTCCATCTGATTGGAGCAATACCACACGCTTTGTCATTGGTGTAATATCGGACTCTGTGAAATCTGCATCCTATGGCTACTTAACCTTAGATACTTTAAACCCCAATGCATCCATGAAAAAAATCCATCATCCAAGTCGATCGTAATAATGATGACTTTAAACTGTGTACAGATTTGTGGAGACATAGGAATGTTACCAATATTATCTCCCCGAAGTAGTTAGTTATGTATTTTGTGGGCTTGAAATACTCTGTGTTTAGATACGTAAAATCCATACAAAGATATGTATTCGTATCCGATAAGTACCAGCAGACCATAATATTACACTTAAACATATAATCCTATGCACATCTCTGTGTGTTTCACCTTCATATACTGGACTATACCTATATAGCATAAATTCTTTTTCAGTCTCTTATAGGCATAGGAAGGAGTAAAAACATTACCCCTTTGTATATGGGGGCATTAATTGTTACAAAGTTCACTCCACAAACGACCATTCCGTGAAACAATCATCAATGTATACTAGATGGTGGAAATTGTTTAGGTCAAAATTAAATTTATTGACGAGGGAAAAACACAAAAATCAGGATGTAAAGTAAAAGAAATTATAAAAATCCTAGACCCCCAACCTCGACCCTGTGGAAGCTCAAAATTAGCTCCCAAAATAGGACAGTTGATCAGGTTCAATATATCAGTTCTATTTTATAACTACATATCATCCTGGAGATATGTTCCATCCCTCCTCTACGATACTATACATAACCACTGTATATGAAATAGCCATAGATTCTAGTAGACTGTATATAACTGGCAGAATACCAAAGGTAATAGCTCTTAGTAGTTTAAAGCTTATCGTATTGCTCCTTTTATCATGCCATACAAAATGTGGCTAATTTTATAGAATAGTATCACAAACATCATCAATTATGATTAACAAAAAACTGAACCGATAGTCATGTGTAATATCACATCTCTATCCTAGAACAGAGATTATCAATCTGATGATTATAAATATTAAAGATGACCTATAGATGCTATTGGTTATTTCAGATATACACCCAGTAATTGTTGAATTCATTCATACCATTTGGTATGACCGTGTTCAGATTAAAGACCCATTTAGTTTCCATTTTAAGGAGTCTTTGTTCAGTCTCACCCCCTCTTATTCCTGGTTTTAGTTTTTCAAGACCCCAACATTTCATTACATTGGTATTCCCATTATGAGACTGTAGGAAGTGTTTAGCCACACTAGTGATTTGTTTTTTCTTTTCTACATCTCTCTGGGCTGTCCTTATATTGCTTAGATGTTCGGTCATACGTGTGCCCAAGCAGCGTGTAGTCATACCAACGTAAAATAAATTACAACTGCATGATAAGCAGTAAATCACGTTGGTACTCTGACAATTGATGTATTCTTTAATAGGCCACGTTTTACCAAATCTATCCACTATTGATTGTTTTTTTACCATATGTTGGCACACTTTGCAGTGCCCGCACGCATAGGACCCTTTGTTACTAGGATTTCTTTTGGCATTTCTATCATAGTGACTGTTCACCAACTTGTCACGAAGATTATTAGCTCTCCTATATGTTATCAAGGGCCTATTGGGTAACAATGGTTTTAATAGGGTGTCCTGAGTAAGGACATGCCAATGTGTTTGCAAAATGTTTGTGATCTCATTACTTACTGGTGAGTAGGTGGTAATAAACCTCAGGGGGGTGTCATTTGTCTTAACTTTGGGAGTTAATAACTCCTTACGGTCTTTGCGTAAAGCATTATTATATGCCTTGGCCAATAATTTCCTCGAATACCCACGTTCAAGTAGTCTCTGTCTCAGGTCTCTTGCTGACTCTTTGAAATTCTCAATAGTACTACAATTACGTCTCAAACGTATATACTCCCCCATAGGTAATCCCCTAATAGTATTCGGGTGATGGTAACTACTAGCATGTAGGATGTTGTTTGTTGATGTGGGTTTTCTATATGCGTTTGTTATAATTGCATTATCAGACTTTTGGATGTACAGATCTAAAAATTCCACTTTAGATTTTTCTACAGTTGAGGTCAGATACAATCCAAACGGATTAATATTGAGAATCCTTATGAATTCTGTCAGGAGGTCTTCCGGGCCATTCCATACAAAAAATATGTCATCTATATATCTGGACCAGTGGGATATGTAACGGGTAAGATGTTGGTGGTTCTCATGGAATACCACCGTTTCCTCCCACCAGCCCAGATATATGTTGGCGTATGTTGGGGCACAACAAGTGCCCATGGCCGTACCACAAGTTTGTAAATAGAATTTGTCGTCAAAGACGAAAAAATTGTGTGTTAAAACAAATTCCAATAATGTTAGGATAAACTCCTTGACCTCCTGACTCATTTTGGTATTTTTCTCAAGATAGTAAGAGACCGCTCTACATCCCCATTCAGTTTTAATACTCGTGTAGAGCGACTCCACATCACATGTTACCAACAATGAAGAATTCATATCTAATTTTAGATCATTTATTTTATTTAAAAGATGCATTGTGTCCCTTGTATATGATGGAAGGGATTCCACAATGTATCTGAGTCTAGCATCAATATATCTACTTGCTTTCTCTGTTAAAGAGCCTATCCCGGAGACTATTGGTCTTCCGGGTGGCTTGGAAACATCTTTGTGTATTTTCGGTATTTTCGGTAATAAATACAGTGTTACATATCCCACTGGTCCAGATATATAGATGACATATTTTTTGTATGGAATGGCCCGGAAGACCTCCTGACAGAATTCATAAGGATTCTCAATATTAATCCGTTTGGATTGTATCTGACCTCAACTGTAGAAAAATCTAAAGTGGAATTTTTAGATCTGTACATCCAAAAGTCTGATAATGCAATTATAACAAACGCATATAGAAAACCCACATCAACAAACAACATCCTACATGCTAGTAGTTACCATCACCCGAATACTATTAGGGGATTACCTATGGGGGAGTATATACGTTTGAGACGTAATTGTAGTACTATTGAGAATTTCAAAGAGTCAGCAAGAGACCTGAGACAGAGACTACTTGAACGTGGGTATTCGAGGAAATTATTGGCCAAGGCATATAATAATGCTTTACGCAAAGACCGTAAGGAGTTATTAACTCCCAAAGTTAAGACAAATGACACCCCCCTGAGGTTTATTACCACCTACTCACCAGTAAGTAATGAGATCACAAACATTTTGCAAACACATTGGCATGTCCTTACTCAGGACACCCTATTAAAACCATTGTTACCCAATAGGCCCTTGATAACATATAGGAGAGCTAATAATCTTCGTGACAAGTTGGTGAACAGTCACTATGATAGAAATGCCAAAAGAAATCCTAGTAACAAAGGGTCCTATGCGTGCGGGCACTGCAAAGTGTGCCAACATATGGTAAAAAAACAATCAATAGTGGATAGATTTGGTAAAACGTGGCCTATTAAAGAATACATCAATTGTCAGAGTACCAACGTGATTTACTGCTTATCATGCAGTTGTAATTTATTTTACGTTGGTATGACTACACGCTGCTTGGGCACACGTATGACCGAACATCTAAGCAATATAAGGACAGCCCAGAGAGATGTAGAAAAGAAAAAACAAATCACTAGTGTGGCTAAACACTTCCTACAGTCTCATAATGGGAATACCAATGTAATGAAATGTTGGGGTCTTGAAAAACTAAAACCAGGAATAAGAGGGGGTGAGACTGAACAAAGACTCCTTAAAATGGAAACTAAATGGGTCTTTAATCTGAACACGGTCATACCAAATGGTATGAATGAATTCAACAATTACTGGGTGTATATCTGAAATAACCAATAGCATCTATAGGTCATCTTTAATATTTATAATCATCAGATTGATAATCTCTGTTCTAGGATAGAGATGTGATATTACACATGACTATCGGTTCAGTTTTTTGTTAATCATAATTGATGATGTTTGTGATACTATTCTATAAAATTAGCCACATTTTGTATGGCATGATAAAAGGAGCAATACGATAAGCTTTAAACTACTAAGAGCTATTACCTTTGGTATTCTGCCAGTTATATACAGTCTACTAGAATCTATGGCTATTTCATATACAGTGGTTATGTATAGTATCGTAGAGGAGGGATGGAACATATCTCCAGGATGATATGTAGTTATAAAATAGAACTGATATATTGAACCTGATCAACTGTCCTATTTTGGGAGCTAATTTTGAGCTTCCACAGGGTCGAGGTTGGGGGTCTAGGATTTTTATAATTTCTTTTACTTTACATCCTGATTTTTGTGTTTTTCCCTCGTCAATAAATTTAATTTTGACCTAAACAATTTCCACCATCTAGTATACATTGATGATTGTTTCACGGAATGGTCGTTTGTGGAGTGAACTTTGTAACAATTAATGCCCCCATATACAAAGGGGTAATGTTTTTACTCCTTCCTATGCCTATAAGAGACTGAAAAAGAATTTATGCTATATAGGTATAGTCCAGTATATGAAGGTGAAACACACAGAGATGTGCATAGGATTATATGTTTAAGTGTAATATTATGGTCTGCTGGTACTTATCGGATACGAATACATATCTTTGTATGGATTTTACGTATCTAAACACAGAGTATTTCAAGCCCACAAAATACATAACTAACTACTTCGGGGAGATAATATTGGTAACATTCCTATGTCTCCACAAATCTGTACACAGTTTAAAGTCATCATTATTACGATCGACTTGGATGATGGATTTTTTTCATGGATGCATTGGGGTTTAAAGTATCTAAGGTTAAGTAGCCATAGGATGCAGATTTCACAGAGTCCGATATTACACCAATGACAAAGCGTGTGGTATTGCTCCAATCAGATGGAGACTTTCTTACGGACGTGAATCATGCATGTTAATCCACCACTGTCAAGGTGAATTGCTCTACTCCAATCGGATGAATACTTTTGTATGGGCGTGAACTAAGCCCGTAACCGATTGGAGGACATGAAGGTGGAACCTGGGAAAGATCCCGGATTGGCTACTGACCGGTGTTCTGGGGAGATATTAAGCTCCGAACATCGGAGCCTCGGCTTACTATTTTTAGATTTGGAATGTGAAACATTGACAAAGGCTTTTTAATAGCCGAAACGCGTTTGTACAGCACGTTCTCTACCGGCTCACCCTATCACTCCAGCCACCTGATGCCGACGCTTCCAGTTATCGGCCAGGAAACAGAGGAGTGTTAGGAGGGCCAACTTTGCTTTTATTTTAGTATAATAGGTGGTTGTGGGTAGCATAATTTAACCACTAGGGATGTTTATCCTGGTTTTACTTAATAATAATAAAGTATGATTGTTCTTATTTTATATCATCAATTAAAGTGAGAGTGAGTGCTACAGTAACCCCTTACTTTCCTGTCCCTTTGTTCCTTATATAGATTTGAGGGGTAGCACCGGAATTTTATAATTCCTATCTCATCTATCATTACAGTGTAGTGCCAGTTTGTCTTTCTTTTTGTTCCTAGTATCTTTTATTGTTTATAACCCACTAATATGCTTTTAAAGTTGATGTTTTCTTGATAGCTGTTTGATAGCGCACTGCATTATCATACCTGTTAGGCATTGCATAGACCTGATGAGAAAGGAATAAAAGAAACACCATATTTATTGGTAACAATCAAACCAAACGCTTTTATCAAAACTGAGTAAGTATATTTGTATAATGTCTTTCAGCTAAAGACTGAAATTGCAAAAGAAGTGGCTAATGCAAGAAGGAAACAGCACCTTTCATCATTACAGTACTACTGTGCCTTAAATGCTCTTCAGTACAGAAAGAGAACAGCAATGTTGGATCCTATACTTGGATATACTCAAGGACAGGTATATTTTTGTTTTCTATTGTTCTTTAATATAAAGTACAAAGAAGGTTATATGAGGCAAAATTGTTAAATGTGCAAACGGACAGGGTGTGGCCCATTTGTTCCCCATATTTAAAGCTTCCCCCTACACACAAGCAGCCAATTACATGAGAGTAGGGCTTGTTAATCAGCCCAGTTGACTAAATCTCGGGTGATATATATATATATATGTGCATTGGAGCCCTTTGGTCACAATCTCACTCGCACACTCACTCTGTTTCTCTCTTTCCCTCTCTCTCTCTCTCTCTCTCTCTCTCATATCTGTCTTACTCAAACACATAATCATTCTCATTTACACACACGTTCTCACTCTTTCTCTCACTCACACATAAAAAGGGAGAGAAAACGGAAAGGGTAGAGGAAATAACAGAACAGAGAGGGGAGGAAACAGGGGGAGGTAAAGGGTGAAAGAGATAACGGGGTGGGAGAGAGAAACCAAGATATTATAGGGAGGGAGATTGAGAAAGAACAGAGGATGAGAGAGATAAGGGAGGGAGAGAGAACAGAGGGAAGGAGGTTTATCAGAAGATGGGGTGGGAAAGTTAACAGAGGGGAAGAGAGATAACCATGAGGTGGATATATAACAGAGGGATGGGGTGGTAGAGATAACAGAGGGTAGTAAAAGAGATAAGAGGGAGGAAGAGGAAACAGTGGAAGGGAGAGATAACAGAAGGGAGGGTAAGAGAGGGAGGGAGAGAACACAGAGGGGGAAGGAAAGGAAGAAAATGGGGAGAGAGAAAACAAATGATGAGAGAGAAAGGAGAGAAGAGGCGATGAACATAGGGGGGAAAGGGAATGGAGGGAGGGAACAGCGGAGAGGTGGAAAACAGATTGGTGGAGAAAGTGCAATTTCTTCTGCTTCTTGCTTCCCTGTTGTCTAGAAGCTCAATGTACACAGCTTTTTATTAAAAAATAAATGTATAAATAAAATTCCTAATGCCTTTTTATAAGGCTTACTTACCCTGCTACGGCTTGTTCCCACAACGTCCCTCTGCATGCCTCTCAGTCAGTCACTAGGCCACTGGCACTGATGTCCATCAACCTAACATTAAAAGGTGTGTGATCGCCCTCTGAAAAACGTCTGCATGTGCATACTTGCACACCTTAGAGCAGTGGTTCTCAAACAAAGTGATCTCAAGGCTCGGTAAATTTTAGCTAGACATGTCCAGGGCCCTAGGGGGCCCCACAAATGGCATCTCCACGGATCCTGGTGCATTCCTTAAGCTGGAGTTTTCAGTTGCCCTATCAGTAACTAAGCAAATAAGGGTGTGTTTAGTGGGAGCCCTGGTGGGGGTCTGTCACTGTGAGGGCTATGGAGTGTGGGGTCTGGCCCTGGAGGTTGGGTGCCCTTTCTCTGGACCTTAATGTTGGGGGTCCTGGCTCTGTAGGTTGAGGGGCCTGTTGGGGGCAGGGCAGGGAGGCTACCATGTTCATTTGCATAAAATGTAATACATTTCGGTCAGTGTGAGACAGTGTTCCTGGGGCCTTGATTGGTCTCAGTCTGCCCCTGGTGTGCAGTGTGGTAAGAGTGTGCAGTGGGGGCATGACAGATCGGGGCCCACCAGCAGGGCTATCACGGCCCGGTACTGGGCCATGGCCCGGCTGTTGAGAAACCAGGCCTTAGAGGGAAAGGTGCTTTAAGTAAACTTGAGATCTCTATTAGCTAAAAATATGTTTGTTTCAGTGCCTACATTGTGCAATACTTCACAAGGTCCATAAGTGGCTTTTATACTTTTGTGACAACTGTTATATTCTAACCTCAACATAAAAAATTATCTAATTTACATTTTATTAATGTACTATTGCGTGCAACCCTGCAAAGGGGTTAAATCCATAATTAAAGGGAAATGTTACCCAAATGCTGAATAGATTTGGCCTAGCTGTAAAAGCGGAGTAGAAAGTATCACATAAACAGCTCTGTAAATAAATATTTTACCTCAAAAATGTGCACAGTAGCCACATCCCACATATAGGGACATTAAGCACCCAGGACTTGAAGGGAGCATGCATCTAGCATATGCATATACAGTCACTTTATTTCCCTCCTCAGTTTAAGGAAGTTTATGTGAAATTTCACAAGATTATGCTAAAATCCCAGAAGTAAAGCAAAGTGTGAATTCAGCACTGCTTATGATGATTGGCTGGGTTTTTTTCACTGTACAGATGACAGTAGCTGAAAGATAACGGTTCATAGAGCACATATATACTCTGATGAGCCGAAGAAATTCTAAGGTAAAATATCTTCTTTTTTACATAGAGAGGTTCATGTGATATTTTCTAGTCAGTATGTACAGATATGCTGCATCACTTTCATGTGACTAAGCATATTGGTAACATGCCACTTTAAAGTATGCTCTGCAGCACACGTCTTCTCCTGAGCTGGTGAGTGACATATGTTTGTAACCGCCAGTCACCAGCCATGTATGGCTCGGGTTAAATACATAGCTTGAGGCACACAGTAGTGGATGATAAAATGCAATAGCTTATTACAGCATTTTCCAATGGCTCATTATGTCACTTAAGTGGTATCAACAAATGTGTTGAGGTAAAAGATCATTTTCAAGGCAGCACAGTATTCGTGCAAGGATCTACGTGATTTGAAAATAGCTGTGAAGTAAGAACAGCGCAGGAGAACCGAGATTCAAGGTAGTAATTTTATTGGTACAAATACAAGACACACAACAATTCCTACTTACAAACGGTAGGTTTTAAAAGAGCCTTTCACAATCTATGATGTGAACAATTCTTTAGTCCAGAAGCAAGGAAGACCACAGCCGGCAGATATGTCTCACTTTTCGTCAAGGAGCTGCACACAGCTTAGGTCCCGGTGGGAAGCTTTTTTCGATCCCTTCTTTAAACCATGTAGATAGCTCGACGCGTTTCCCCCGGTGTACGCCCGGGCTTTATCAAGAGCAGAATGTTAAGCTAAATAGATTGTTAGCTTTTAAAGTCGGTGCTTCCACCCGATTGGCTGATGGTATACACCAATCAGGATGCGGTATACGAGCACACCCTTTTGTTTAAAGCAATAGATCAGCTGTGTCTGTATTAACGGCAATTTATACATGTTATATACTAGTTCACAGAGTAACAGTTGATATACTCAGTAGTATATTTATGCACTAACTGAATATATTTACAAAACCTATGAGGTACAGAATTATTCAAACACACACTTTAAAACATAAAAATAAATACAGCAAGATAAATGCAAATTGATAAATACATTGCATACAAAAAATGTTAAGAACAAATCCATGAACAAACATCCTACAATATAATAAAATATACTAAACATAATATGCAAATAAATATTTTAAAAACATAAAAAAATTCAGATAAAATATATCATAAATGTACTGGAGATTGATATAGATCCTGTAACGATAAGAAATACATATAAGTAAATTCATCTTATTGTGCGAAGATCATAATTATAGCAAACATAAATTATTCCTCAAATATAAATTCAACAGATAAAAAATCAACAGAAGAAAAAATTCAAATACTTAAAATATTTGTATATTAACATATTTGCATATTAAAATATAAGAAGACTCATACAAACTGGAGACTACAATTCTTCATAAGAAAGCCTGTACGTCTAAATCAATATTGAGACCTGAAGGATTCAAACTCTTTAGCTTATAAATCCATTCGGTTTCTCGTTGTCTTAAGGTTCTCAGTCTATTGGGATAACTTGGTGGTATCCAATCTATTATTTGTATTTCTAAACCTCTCGGATTACTGCCATGAACCAATAGAAAATGATTGGGTACACTGTGTTTTTTAAAACCATTTTTAATTTTATACAAGTGTTCATTGAACCTTGTTCTAGTATTTCTTTTGGTACGTCCAATGTAAATCAGATCACAACTGCATCTTAGCAGATAGACAGTATATGTCGATTCACAGTTGCATCTGTGTTTGATCTCAAATTGTTCTGTACCATCAGAATTACTGAACCTGTTACCTTTTCTAACAAAAGAACACATGTTACATCTGCTCTTATTACATTTGTAAGTGCCAGTTGGAATGGATAACCAATTACTTAAGGTGTTTTTACTTTCGTTCGTTATTGGACCATTATCTTCCCTTTTTTTCAGTTTACTGGGAGCTAGATGGTTTTTCAAGTTTCGATTTTTTCTGAACGTAATGCAAGGTTTATCTG
This sequence comes from Bombina bombina, assembly GCF_027579735.1. NCBI lineage: Eukaryota > Metazoa > Chordata > Amphibia > Anura > Bombinatoridae > Bombina > Bombina bombina. The sequence goes on from NC_069504.1 coordinate 331,004,979, forward strand.
TTATAATTTGACTCAAGATTGGATCGGATTTTAATATTCCCCAGTGTTTGTTCATTACCTTCTTTATTATACCTGCTCCTTCGCTAAAGGTAGTTATAAACCTTGTTTGATTGTTAACCTCCTCACTGTTAACCTGATGCTTATTGGTATTATCAAGGAGTCTATTTCTATCTAGATTTCTAGCCCTTAGCTTAGCTGCTTTTAAAAGTTCATTCTCATACCCTTTCTCTAAAAATTTCTTGTCTAGGGTTTCAGCTTCACTATCAAAATCTGTTATTCTAGAACAGTTACGTCTCACTCAAGTATATTGGCTAAAAGGAATATTGTTCTTCCAATTTTTAAGATGTCCACTCCTGGCATCAACAAAGCTATTCCTGTCAACTGTCTTCCTATGATTTTTCACTATGACTTTATTCTCTGTGGGGTCCTTCATAAGATTAATATCTAAAAACACAATATTATCCTTAGAACATGTACCACAAAATTCTAAATCAAAAGAATTTTCATTTATATATGTCGAAAATTGTGTCAAAGACTGTGACGACCCTCTCCATAAGATAATCACGTCGTCAATATATCTAGCATACTTTACAATATTACCTTCAAAAGGATTATTATTCCAAATATATTCCTTCTCAAAATTATCCATAAAAATATTAGCGTAAGATGGGGCAAATGTTGTCCCCATCGCTGTTCCTTTAAGCTGCAAATAAAAAGAATCCTCAAACTCAAAATAATTATGAGAAAGAATGAATGAAATAGAATCCAAAATAAATTGCAAATGAACATCAGGAATATCATAGTATAAAAAAGCTCTTTTGATAGCTCTAATACCTTTTTCATGTTTTATATTAGTATATAAGGAGGACACATCATAAGTGGCCCACCAAAAATCCTCTTCCCATTCCATTCCCTCAAAGATTTTTATAACCTCAGTAGTGTCCTTTAGAAAGGCCCTGGTATTCCTAACTATAGGTTGAAGGTAATAGTCAACATACTTCGAGAGATTATGGCATAGGGACTCAATACCAGAGATTATGGGCCTTCCAGGGGGTTTGGAAAGGCACTTGTGCACCTTGGGAAGGTGATAGAATATAGGTATTTTAGGATTTTGTTGAATGATGAAATTGACCTCATCTCGTGACAAAATGTCGTCCTCTTTTGCTTTCAAAACTAGAGTATTTAAATCCTTTTGGAAGGTAGTAGTAGGATTATAATCCATTTTTTTATATACCACTGTGTCACCCAATAGTCTATTAGCTTCAGCTATATAATCAATTCTGTTTTGGACCACTAGACCCCCTCCCTTATCGGCAGCTCTTAGAACAATATTCTTATTATTCTTTAGTAGCTCTAATGCATGCCTCTCATTGGGACTTAAGTTATCATTGTGTTTATTCACTGTGCATTTAGATAGTTTTTTATTTAGTTCTTCACAAACTAATTTGTTAAACACAGGCAACTGGTCTCCCTGCATGTTAACAGGGTAGAAGAGGGATTTGCCTTTTAAATTGGAGTGGCAAATAGGTCTCATTTCTCCATACTCAGAAAGCTCAGAAAGGTTTAAGTCAGAGGGATCTGTAGGTTCAGCCTCTTTGAGCAGATCTAAATCCATAGAGTATGAATTAGATTCTAAATCTTTTAGGATTTTCAAAGTCTCTAAATCTGTACTTTCTAAATATGCTTTATTACATAGTTCTCTATTAGTTTGATCCTTTAAAAAGTAACGTTTCAACGTCAGCTTCCGTATAAATTTTTGTACATCCATGTAAACCTCAAATTTATTCGGTTTACTTTTAGGAGCAAAATTCAACCCCTTACCAAGGAGTCTGACGTCATCATCACTTAATTCAGCATCAGACAAATTGATTATTTCATTCTTTAGGCGTATTAATTCATTCTTTTTCTGTTTGATTGACTGTATTCTATGTCCTCCCTTGTCCCTCTTCTTCTTCTAGTGCTCGTTTTGAAGGTCTCCTCCTGGTTTCCCAAGGGCCTTCTGCCTGTATTTGATTTTCTAGTCTCACATTCGGGCTGACATAATCCTTCTCTAAAAAATTAACCTTATTCTGATTTCTCGGAGTCCCTTGGTTAGACTTAGGTTTAGGTTTTGCACCAAGTCTATTCCAAACTGGTTCTCTCTGTTTATCAGGGGTATAAGAGGAGAACTGGTTTTTAACCTTATTATATCCACCACCATTTTGGTGGTGATTATTCCTATTACCCTGTTTCTTCCCTGAGGCTCCTCTCCAATCATCTTTCCCCCAGCCTTCTCTGCTATTGAGACGTTCCCTAAAGTATTTACCATTATCAACCTTCCCATAGGGTCTATTCTGATGGCTATTATTCCTATAGGATCCGTCCCAATTATTGTTATTATAATAATGGGACCCTTGTTTGTTCCATCCTCCACTTGGTTTATTACGGTAATTAGAATTAAACCCCCCTTTCTTAGCAGGAATTTGATCTGATCTCCCTGAACCATTTTCCAAACTAGTTTCTGGGACCTGTACTATTTCTTCTTCAACCGGAGTTTTATTATAAGTGTAAACCTCATCGTTCTTAAAATCAGTAATATCCCTAACTAATTTTTTATGGTTTTTTAGCTTCAATTCTTTCTCATATTTTGCTGTTCTATTTTGTATATTATTATTTAGATTAATCCATTCTTCCTCATCTTTATAAGGCTGTATTTTATCTACTACCTCATTTATTGTTTCCTCCAAATTCTTAAGTCTAAATTCCCTATATCTTATCAAGATATTAATCAATGTTATAGAGCAGGTGTGAAAAGCCTTTTCCCAATCTGTGATAAACTCGACCTCATCCAATTTAAAAACATGTTGTTTAAAAAATCTCAAACCCCTAGGCACTACATCATGTAAAATATAATTGTCTAACAGCAGAAGGTCTTGCCATTCTTTTGTATCTTTTAGCAATAGGTCTTCCAAACCATTAAACAGATCTTTTGGATTAAAATCCTTAATTGTAGAACAATCCTCTTCTAATAAGAGATTGGTGGATCTTTCTCTGCCTGATCTGGACATAAAATCCCCAAATCTTTTTTCCATAGCCATTACCGGAATATAAAATCTAATAAATAAAATACAAAAATGTAAAGATACAAATAATGGCATTGCTAAATGCACAAAAGCACCAGTTTTATATGCCTGTGTATTACCCTTTACATCTAATTTACCAGAAGAAGAGGGGACGTGCAAAATATAAAAATATAAATATATAAAAATATATAAATATATATAAAAAAGTAATTAAATAAGCAGCAAATATTAATAAATCCTGTGTTTAAGTAAACTGAACTTTAAACAAATTTTTTCATTGGCAAATTTTTTCATTGGCAAACTTTTTCATTAAACAAATTTTCCACAGACAAAACCGTTGCTAAAATAACAGCAATCTAAGAGCTTTGTAAATTGTGTTTAAGCAACAGCAGATAATATTCAGAGTAATGCAGCTGCTGACGAGACAGAGGAAAATAAACAAAGAAAAAGGAAAATAGAAAGCAGCGCTTTACATACAACTTTACGATATTACCACAAGTCTTAAATACAGACTTCTCCTCTGTGGAACAAAGAGGGATACAGGTGTTTCCACCCCCAGTTAATGTTCTATGCCACTCGATCCTGATGCAGCCACTCTCGTCCTGTGTCTCTCTCCCCACACTGGATATGACGTGATCAGAAAATAGCTGTGAAGTAAGAACAGCGCAGGAGAACCGAGATTCAAGGTAGTAATTTTATTTGTACAAATACAAGACACACAACAATTCCTACTTACAAACGGTAGGTTTTAAAAGAGCCTTTAACAATCTATGATGTGAACAATTCTTTAGTCCAGAAGCAAGGAAGACCACAGCCGGCAGATATGTCTCACTTTTCGTCAAGGAGCTGCACACAGCTTAGGTCCCGGTGGGAAGCTTTTTTCAATCCCTTCTTTAAACCATGTAGATAGCTCGACGCGTTTCCCCCGGTGTACGCCCGGGCTTTATCAAGAGCAGAATGTTAAGCTAAATAGATTGTTAGCTTTTAAAGTCGGTGCTTCCACCCGATTGGCTGATGGTATACACCAATCAGGATGCGGTATACGAGCACACCCTTTTGTTTAAAGCAATAGATCAGCTGTGTCTGTATTAACGGCAATTTATACATGTTATATACTAGTTCACAGAGTAACAGTTGATATACTCAGTAGTATATTTATGCACTAACTGAATATATTTACAAAACCTATGAGGTACAGAATTATTCAAACACACACTTTAAAACATAAAAATAAATACAGCAAGATAAAGGCAAATTGATAAATACATTGCATACAAAAAATGTTAAGAACAAATCCATGAACAAACATCCTACAATATAATAAAATATACTAAACATAAGATGCAAATAAATATTTTAAAAACATAAACAAATCAGATAAAATATATCATAAATGTACTGGAGATTGATATAGATCCTGTAACGATAAGAAATACATATAAGTAAATTAATCTTATTGTGCGAAGATCATAATTATAGCAAACATAAATTATTCCTCAAATATAAATTCAACAGATAAAAAATAAACAGAAGAAAAAATTCAAATACTTAAAATATTTGTATATTAACATATTTGCATATTAAAATATAAGAAGACACATACAAACTGGAGACTACAATTCTTCATAAGAAAGCCTGTACGTCTAAATCAATATTGGGACCTGAAGGATTCAAACTCTTTAGCTTATAAATCCATTCGGTTTCTCGTTGTCTTAAGGTTCTCAGTCTATTGGGATAACTTGGTGGTATCCAATCTATTATTTGTATTTCTAAACCTCTCGGATTACTGCCATGAACCAATAGAAAATGATTGGGTACACTGTGTTTTTTAAAACCATTTTTAATTTTATACAAGTGTTCATTGAACCTTGTTCTAGTATTTCTTTTGGTACGTCCAATGTAAATCAGATCACAACTGCATCTTAGCAGATAGACAGTATATGTCGATTCACAGTTGCATCTGTGTTTGATCTCAAATTGTTCTGTACGTGATTTGAAGGTGGATTCTGTTATAACATTTTTTTTATATAGTGATTAACAGGGGTGGGGGGGCCTTATTACATAATTATGCCCAGATATACTGACAATTTCTTGTACTTTCCCCTATCAGACATCCTAGATAGCAATGATTAATCTGTAAATGACCAATTAGTACTGTCTAAACTAACATATATATTTGTGTACAAGCACCAAAGAAACCCCTGTAATTTATTTAGTGCAATAAGTATTATAGGGTTTGAGCTACTTTCTTCTTTTTTCATACAATGTGAATAATTGCCATTTTCAACTTGATTTTTTCCAGATTGCATTTCTAAAGAAAGGATTTGAAACATTTTCCAAAAAAATGGATGGATTTGTTTCTTCTGTGACTGGCATGATACAGCGGTAATTTATCACACGCATTGTTAGATTAATAGTTACCAGAGTAATGGCCTCATGTCTTTACTGGTTATGATTTTGTGGATGATGTTCACTCATAGATAAACATAATGTGCTTGATAATCATTTCTCAATTACAGGTCATTGTTCAATTTCTTTTTTAAGACACGATGAGTCCACGGATCATCTTAATTACTAATGGGATATTCACCTCCTGGTCAGCAGGAGGAGGCAAAGAGCACCACAGCAGAGCTGTTAAATAGCTCCTCCCTTCCCTCCCACTCCAATCATTCTCTTTGCCTAAGTTAGTGATAGGAAGAGGTAAAGTGAGGTGTTAGATTAGATTCTTCAATCAAGAGTTTATTATTTTTAAAGTAGTGCCAGAGAGTGCTGCTTTGTTCTAGGGTGTAGCCGTAGTCCATATGAGTCTCTTCAGTAGAGCTTTTGGTGGCTTTAAAGCAATGGGAACTTATGGGACATAATTTTCACTGCGCCTCCCATGTATTTTGCTGCCCTGTATGCCTTTAGTCTGAGGAAAAGGATTACTCAGCATGCCTTGTTTTCCACAGGTCAATAGGAGGGAGAGGACCTCTTAAACCTGGGATATGCCTTGCTGTCAGGCAGAGGATGAGGTAAGTGCTAACTTTTTGTCTAGGGATAGAAAGAAGATCTCAGAAAAAAGTTTGGACACTATGATGTTAGGGGGCACTATGACAGTTTTGGCTTACAAGCCTTATTAAAGTTGCTAGATTCTCCTATTGCGTTAGGAGATAGTAGGCAGACTTAGACGCGGGCACTGGGGCTGAAAGAGACATGTACCTCATCTCCCGGCGGTTTTTCATAACATAATTTTAACCGACCGGGAGAGTACATATTACCTTTTACGGGCTTGGGCTGCATGAACATTAGAGCAGGCTCAGTGTGTAGGGTTTTTTTATGTTAAAACTACGCAATTACCCATAAAGTTTGTAATGGCGGCAGAGAGTTCTTGATACGCCCATGATGGGCAGTACTTAGATGGCGCCTTTTTTAGTTGCGCAGCTGTTCCCCCTTCTTCCGGTTTCGGAAAGGCTGTTTATTTTGTTAAGGTGTTAGCACTTAGAGCAGCGCTTCTGTTATAGCCGTTTAAGTTCATGTCGGCGCTTAGAGCAGCACTTCTGTTGCAGTTGTTTAGTTTATGTCAGCGCTTAGAGCAGCATTTCTGTAACAGCAGAATCTTCTACGGATGGGCTGACAGGCACCTCAGCTGCGTTAAGCTGAGGTGTAGAGGGGGTTTGCTGAGGCAGCAATCTTAAACTAAACTGAATGAGACAGTGAAATCTGTTATGGGATCTCCTAAATCATCTCTGCTCACCCACATACGAAAGTTTCTCTTTAACATTTAAAGAGACAGTAACGGTCTTTGTGTTCTGTTTTATTATAAAGTTCAGATTGTTATTTGATTAATCATTTTGTCTCTGTTCACTATGTGTTAAAAGAACTTAAATAAAGGAATTACCCTTTCAAATTTAAAGAGACAGTAACGGTTTTTATATGTTAATTAAATTAAAACCTTTTATTTCATCTGTTCTCTGTTCCCTATGTTGTGAGAGATTTTTCAAGAGGAATAAAATATTTTCTCTTAAATGTACAAAAAATTTTTATAGCCCACACATGCAGTGCCCTGTGCTTCCTCACAAACTTCACCAAGAGTTATTCTCCAGCCATCGCTTCCATACAATACTTTTAAGCGATATCTGTTGTATTGTCTGTTTTTTTCCCATACTGTAGGGAAATTGCTTGAGGACAAATTGCTAATACAGTAGAATATATTCCGAATTTTTCTCCCTGGAGCATGAAGAGGAGGATACTTCGGTAGTATATATGGGGAAAGCTCAGACTCTGTCTGTGTAATTCCTTTGTTTGGTACTGAAGTGTTTCCTTTCAGTTAAAGGGACACTGAACCTAATTTTTTTCTTTTGTGGTTCAGATAGAGCATGCAATTTTAAGCAACTTTCTAATTTACTCCTATTATCAATTTTCTTCGTTCTCTTGCTATCTTTATTTGAAAAAGAAGGCATCTAAGCTTTTTTCTTGGTTCAGACTCTGGACTGCAATTTTTTATTGGTGGATGAATTTATCCACCAATCAGCAAGGACAACCCAGGTTGTTCACCAAAAATGGTCCGGCATCTAAATTTACATTCTTGCATTTCAAATAAAGATACCAAGATAATAAAGAAAATTTGACAATAGGAGTAAATTAGAAAGTTGCTTAAAATTTCATGTTCTATTTGAATCACAAAAGAAAAAAATTGGGTTCAGTGTCCCTTTAAGCTTGAGCACCTCCATTGGTTATTTTAGGAGGTTTGAGCTACCCTGGACGAAGCCGATTTCTCTGGCGTTATCAATTCTTTTAATTCCAGCAATCTTTAAAAGGATAATTGGAAGGATAGGGAGAAACTGGGCATCCCCTTTTCTCCAGATTTAGCAGAATCTTTCACAATGGGACCCAGGAAGAGTGTGTATGTCAGAGTTACAACTACCTGCGGTTTGCATGACTGTCACCGGTGCAGTGGCATACTGGTTGATGTGTTGTCTGTTCTATCAGGACAGACACTCCTCTCGAAGAAATCCGGAATAGGGTTCAAGTGATTCAGTTAGCTAACGTTGCTCTGTCAGATGCTCCTCTTCAAGGTTTTTTAACTGGGAGCTAGGATTTCAGGCTTTGCTATAACGCCAGCAGACCGTTCAGACTGCGAATGCCTCATCTGAGGATACATTTTTGGTGATTCCCTATAAGGGGAAGTCCTTGTTTAGTGCTCTGAATTAGTATAATGGTTAGAGCAGCAACTTAAGACTTTGACAACTCAAGTTTGATTCCCTTTACGGGGAAATACATTTAAAGAATTTTCTCTGATATTACGTGAGGTGAGGGTAATTCCTTCCCTCAGATTTAGAAGGCAGTTGTCAGTATAGTTCACTTCCTTTCGATTTTTCAAAGGAAGTTGTTCAACTTTTTCTTCCAAGCAGGAGTTGTACAACTTTTACTGTTGACTCGATCAATCTTGGAATCTGGAGATCCTGCTGATGTGTCAAAGTCAGCATGACAGGTCTGTCCCCAATCCAGGAGGATTCTGTATCCCAGGGATACAATATAGGTTTTTTCTTTTTTTTCTCCAAGGGGCAGGTCTTTGTTTTCCAGATTATCTGCAGTAGAAGAAAGGCATTCTTACTGCGTAGGAGACCTCTCTGACTTGGGAGTGATAGTTCCTGTTCGGTTTCAGGGACAGGGTCTGGGATTTTATTCCAATTTGTTTGTAGTTCCCAAATAAGAGGGAACCTTCAGACCTATTTTAGATCTCAAGGGTCTAAACACATTTTTCGGAGTTGTGTCCTCAGATGGAAGCTATTCTTTTCATTCTTCCGTTGTTCCAAGGGGGTCAATTTATGACAACCATGGAGTTAAAGGACACATATCTTGATGTTCTCGTTCACAGAGATCATCACAAGTTCCTACGGTTTTCCTTCCTGGACAGACTCTGCCACCTTGTGGCTCTTCCCTCCGGTCTTGCCACAGCTTCCAGGATTTTTTCAAGGGTTCTGGGATCACTGTTGACGATGCTTCGGTTAAGGGGCATTGCATTGGCACCCTATCTGGCCGACATCCTAGTCCAGGCGCCATCCCTACATCCAGCAATACCTCACACGGACACGGTATTATCCTTCCTGTGATTTTACAAGTGGAAGGTGAATTTGGGAAAGTGTTCCTTAGTTCCAAATGCAAGGATAACTTTCTTAGGAACCATAATAGACTCCCTGTCTATGAAGATTTTTCTGACTGACGTTGGGAAACTAAAGATTATCGATGCTGTCTAGTCCTTCAGTCCTCTTCTTGGCCATCAGAGGCCCAGTGCATAGAGTTAATCGGGCTGATGGGGACAACAATGGACTTCATCCTGTTTACTCAATTCCTTTTCAGACTTCTACAGTTTAGCATGCTCAGTCAGTGGAATGGAGATTGTGCGGTCTTGTCTCCTCGATTACTACTTGAGCAGGAGACGAGGGATTCTCTACTATGATTGTTTCTGGATCATCTCTCCTAGGGAATCTGCTTTCGCAGACCATCTTAGGTGATTGTGGCGCAGTCTGGGGCTCTCTACGGGCTCAGGGAACATGGGCTCGGTCGGAGTCTGTTCTACCCATAAACATTCTGGAACTGAGAGCAATCTACAATGCTCTTCTGGCCTGGCCCCAGTTAGCCTCGGTACAGTTTATCAGGTTCCAGTCGGACAACATTTACATCGGTGGCCTACGTCAATCATCAGGGGGGAATGAGGAGTTCCTTGGCGATGATAGAGGTATCCAAAATAATTCAATGGGCGGAGGCCTATTCTTGCTGTCTGTCGGCGATTCACATCCCAGGGGTTGACACTGTTTCCTACATTTGCTCTTCTTCCTCAATTAATTGCTCGAATCAAACAGGAAAATGCATCAGTGATCTTCATAGCACCAACCTGGCCTTGCAGGATTTGGTATGCAGATCTGGTGGAGATGACATCTCTACCACCCTGGAGACTTCAGTTGAGGAAAGTTCTTCGGATTCAGGGGCCCTTCCTTCACCCAAATCTAGTTTCTCTGAAGGAACGTTTACTTTTATTCAAACGGGATTTTTCTGACTCGATCATAAAGACCATGATTCAGGCTTGTAAGCCTGTAACTAGAAAGATTTAACATGGAGTTGTTAGGATTCTTAGAATTTTGTCTTCTCTCCAAGAAGGTTTGGAGAAGATGTTTATTGACGAGTTCCCTAAAGGGGCAATTCTCAGCATTATTTTGTTACAGAATGTCTGGCGACAGTGTCAGATGAACAATCATTCTGTCAGGCCTTGGTCAGGATCAGTCTTGTGTTCATACCAGTTGCTCCTCCATGGAGTCTTTATTTAATTCTCAAAGTTTTTCAAGGGGCTTTGTTTGAGCCTATGCATTTCTTAGATACTACGTTGTTATCTTGGAAAGATTTATTTCTTGTTCCTCTTTCTTCTGCTCGGAGAGTGTCAGGGCTCTCGGCATCACAGTATGAGTTACCTTATCTTATTTTTCATTCAGATAAGGTAGTTTTACGTACTAAATTAGGATTTCTTCCTAAGCTTGTTTTGATCGGAACATTAATCAGGAGATTGTTGTTCTTTTCTTGTGTCCTAATCCTTCTCAGAAGGAAAGACTTCTGCAAAATTTGGATGTGGTCCGTGCTTTAAAGTTTTACCTGCAGGCGACTAAGGATTTTCATCATTCTTTTTCTTTGTTTGTGGTTTTCTCAGGAAAACGTAAGGGACTGAAAGCTATGGTTACTTCTCTTTCTTTTTGGCTGAAGAGTATCATACGTTTTGCATATGAGACTGCTGACCAGCAGCCTCCCGAGAGAGTTACGGCTCATTTCACGAGGGCTGTTGCTTCCTCATGGGCATTCAAAATGAAGCTTCTGTGGCACAGATTGCAAGGCTGCAACTTGGTCCTCTCTTCACACTTTTTTCAAAATGTTACAAATTTGACACTTTTGCCTCGGCTGAGGCCGCTTTTGGGAGAAAGGTTCTTCAAGCAGTGGTGCCTTCCGTTTAGGTTCCCTGTCTTGTCCCTCCCGTATCATCTGTGTACTCTAGCTTGGGTATTGGATCCCATTAGTAATTAAAGTGATCCGTGGACTCATCGTGTCTTAAAAAAAAAAAAAAGAACATTTATGCTTACCTGATGAATTTTATTTCTTTTTTGACACAATGAGTCCACGGCCCGCCCTGTTTTTTTAGACAGGTTGTGGGTTATTGTAAACTTCAGACACCTCTGCACCTTAGCATTTCCTTTCTTTTCCTAACTTCGGTCGAATGACTGAAGTGGGAGGGAAGGGAAGAGCTATTTAACAGCTCTGCTGTGGTGCTCTTTGCCTCCTCCTGCTGACCAGAAGGTGAATATCCCATTAGTAATTAAGATGATCTGTGGACTCATTGTGTCAAAAAAGAAATACATTTATCAGGTAAGCATACATTTTCTTTTTGTTGTTATAAAATAGTATATATAGAAATGTATGTGCTCATCATTACTTGTCACTTTCCTGTCTTTATAGGCACCATATGTCTAAATTATCAGTGAGCACCTAGTTGACATTTTTGTCTTCTATGAGAAATGTTTGGATTCATCTCATTTCACTACAGTTACAACATTATTTATAAGCAGTGCATGCTTAAAGGGGCAATAGAGTCAGAATTTAATACCACAAAGCTATTTTTCTTTAATTATGCATAGTAAAAAACAAAACATTGTAATATAGTTCCAATATTTATGTTGCTTGTTTTTCCTGCTGTTTACCCAGAAAGGTTTAAGTGCATCCTGCAAACTTCAGATCCCTGAACCCACTACATGCTGCACAGTGATTGCTTGATATGTGCAGGAGTTGATTTATATCTTTCTCTAATAAGTCATATTAAATGGAATAAAATAAATATGCTCAAGGTATTTTAAGGGGGATGGTCTCAGAACTGCGAAACAATGCATATTTTGCTGTAAAAGTGTTGCAATCTAACATATTGCCCATGTGTTAATATACTCTATGGATATTTTAAAATTGGTGTGTTGTGTCTTTAATTGTTGATCTAAGTACTTTGCTTCTATAACATTACTGTCATTTTACCACAGAGAATGGAGTCACTGTCTGTGTTATCCCAGGTCAAGATGGGGAAATAAAATAATAATAATAATCTTGCTTCTAAATGGCTGGGGAGAATATGTGTTTAGTACTTCTGGGCTCAGACATTTTTAAATAAATTAATTAATAAAAAAAAAAAATCCCCAGCATTTACAAGTGAAAACACAATGTACTGTACTAGGTATAACTGATAATGATTCCTGGCTTTCCTGTACATTTAGGGGCATCAAATCATCTGGTATCCATCATCGGCTTTTATGGTGTTTTTCAAATAAACAATGGTGATGATAATCCTTATCCCTGGTAAACCTCACTAGGGATGCCCCAAACCCTATAACATTTAGACTGTGTAGAGGTGTAATCGGTGAAAAAATATACACTGAATTATATTTCTGTGACAGCATTCTTCCGTTTGGGGAGGGGCCTCGCAGAGAAGTGCGAGCACAGCATACGATAGTCTTGGACGAATTCAAGCCATCCTAGCCCTCCACGCTGAAACTCTTTTGCTGGGAAACAAGCACCCAAGTCGAGAGAAAGCAGCGGCGAGCCGGAAGCTCTACAGCGGGTGAGATGGGCTTAGTCGCTAAGGCCTAAAACCCTGTACATTAAAGTTTCACCCCTCTCCTGGGGACACAACCTAAAGGGGCATTTTAAAGTGGTGGAGTTGAAGTGGTTGAATGGAGGGTTTGATACCCCCATAGGCGAAACTTGCAAATACAATCGTAAAAGCCCGAGAGCGGTTAAGCTAGTGAGAGGAGCAGTACAGGCTAGCGAGGACCAAAGAGACATTTGGAGCGTCAGTAAGCCGTGCAAGATACCCCACGTTTCTGAGTGCCTACTCAGAGCTGCAGTCAAAAGAGCCGCTAAGCCAGTGAGAGGGGCTGGACGGATCAGCAGAGACCAAACAGATCTATGGAGCAACAGTGAGGTTTTGAAAGTTATCCTCCACCCCTGTGTGCCTATTCAGAATTGCAGGCAAGAAGATTTACCTGGTTAGCTGGAGAATTGGAGCGGTGAGAGGAGGCCTTAACCGGACCTATGTGGAGTAAACCGGAAGATTGCCACATGAGAAGGCAGACACCCTTTAGGATCCTCTAGGACCTGGGGAAGCCTCATTGTTGTCTTCTGCCGAAGGGAGTGACCAGGGCTTATATTACACCGAGCCTGCATGAAGCAAAAAGGGCAGGGGCATGAAAGAAAGTAATGGGGCACAGAGTTTAAGCTTGGCAGAGGAGTCGAATACATAAGGTGGAAGAAGATTTCCAAAACTGCTCCGGAACAGCAAGTATTTGTCAAAAGCTTACTGTGAGATTGCTGAATGGTATACCAGTATACCAGTTATTGTGCCCTATAGTGGATAATTTGGTGCCTTTTCTTTTTTCTTTTTTTTTCTTCTCTGCTGTTGAAGCAGACGCGCTCCTTAAATATAAAAGGGGTCATTCTGAGCTAAATAACTTGTTTTCTTGGTTATTATAGCTGCTTGGAAGTAGTTTTCATATGGGTCCCTGAGAACACCTGAATGTCCAAGTGAATAACTATAGTTCAAGACAAGCTGGAAAATATACTTGAGGGTTTATAGGCCTCTGTTGGACGCTTTAAAGAATTGACACTGGATAAGAGATTGCTGTAGGCTAAACTGGCTATAAGCTGATATAAACATGTTGTAACTACAGTTTTATATATGTTTGCCTATCTCTCTTAAAATGTTACCATTTGTTGATATATGTTTGGCGCTTTGGTTGCACTACACTCTGGCTGTAAGCAACACGAATAATGAGCATAAAATTATATGAAGATAGCAGCACAGCATGTAATTACACATGTTCACACTTTTACACTTTTGTATAATTCACCTATAATACTGACTTAGTCTTGTACACCATGGTATAGACACAAGACACTATATAATTCACAAATCTACAGAGCCACAAATCAGTTTCTTCTGAACACAGATTCACTGTTCTATTCACTTAGTATAGCAGAGAGGTCTGAACCTCTCTCCTTTTGTTTCTGTTTTTATACAGACATACTGTGATTGTTTGCACAATTTGTTTCTTCTTTTTTTTTTGGGTTGTATTGTCGATGCACTTTGAGTGCCTTTTATGGAAAGGTTTCTCCCACAAGTTAAAACCAAATCGCCAGCTTTGCCGGCAATACAAAAGGGAGAAGAAAGCTAAGATTAGAGAGAGGGAAATAGTTTAGAAATTAGGTCACCAGTGTCTCTAAACGCGGATAAGCAAAACCTGATCAATCAGATTGCAGACCTGATTATGCCTCAATTCAATATACTTAAAGCCGAAATCTCAGAACTTACTGGGGAGGTGAGACAGTTTGCATCACGTCTCTCTGAGGTAGAATCAAGGTTCTCTGATCTGGAGGATCAGGCGCAGGGACACAAGAATCAGTTGTTAAAAATCAAGGGGATTTAACGATTTTACTACAATCACAGTTGGAGGATCTCGAGGATCGTTTCCGCAGGAACAATGTAAAAATAATAGGTCTGCCCGAATCCATCCAACAGCAAGATTTAGTCCACTTTGCTCCAGTTGAATTACCCCACTTAAGTTATAAGGCCTCCAAACTATGGAGAAGCCATTCGTGGTAGAGAGAGCACATAGATTGGGCATAGCGCGACTTAACCCTGATGGTACTTCTAAGCCTAGACCAGTAATGGTTAAATATTTATGTTTTCAAGATAAAGTTATGTTGATGAGCCACTAGGAAATCAAACCCACTGATGCGAGGCCAAGACAAATTCTTATTATTTCAGGATTTTTATTTAGAAACTTCTCTCAAAAGAAGAGAGATGGCCCCATATTGCTCAACTCTGTTTAAAAAAGGTATTCAGACAAGAATGATTTACCCTGCAAAAATAATTGTAAATGTAAATGGAGAAAATTACACTTTAAATAACCCCCAGGAAGCTAAAGAATATATGAAAACTGTAAGTTGATATTAGGAGGTGGTTCTGAATATTTGTTAAATAACTTCTCATGTTAGAGATGGGGTTTAAATTGACAGTTTTTATGGGTGTTTTTTTTTTCCCAGCTCACCCACGCTCTAAAATTAGTATTAATTGGTGTAGATAAATGTTGAATCTTCTTTCCTGGAATGGGGGGGGGGGGGGAATCACTTCCCCAGCTAAAAGAAGTATTATTATTATTATTATTATTTTTTTTTTTACAAGAAACCCACCTAAATGAAAAAGAAATCCCTAAACTGAAATGCAAGTGGGTGGGAAATGTTATAGCTACTCTGTGTTTGACACTTAAGAGAGGGGTTGCCTTCCTTTTTTCTAAAACCCTGGCATATACTATCTTATTTCAGGAATATGATAAAAATGGTAGATATATTATAATTGAGATAGTGTAAGGGTACAACATACGTGCTGAGCAATGTATATGCTCCAAATTATATAGATCCAAATTTTTGGGATGTTTTTATATATTAAACTTTTTCCTCATATTGATAAAAATCTAATAATTGCAGGAGACTTCAATATGACCATATGTCCCCAAATAGATAGAATAAGGATAGGTATAAACCCTCAAGATAGGAATAGAGAGAGAAAAACTTTTAAAAATGTTATGAATAAGGGGGGGCGGAGCCTACAGCTGTTGCGGGAGGTCATGTTTTGAAGGAGCTCCTGGCCTTCATTAAGTTTTAAATAATTATTTACTATATAATTGGATCTCTATAACAAAGATTTCAACTACAATCTTCTGGTAAGCCCTGTGAGATTTTGGAAACCTATCCTGTAAAGCTAATCCTCCCTATGTTCTTCAGCTAAGCGGCGAGGGACAGACCGCATGGTAGTGAGAGCTGTGTCGTGTTTCTGTTTTCCTTCTCTGCTGGGGCTGCCGCACATTCCCCCCCCAGGATTCATAGGGTCCTGGGTTACAAGCAGCGAATGGTGCTGCTCTATATGCTCTACATTATCTACTAAAACCACATAAACATTTTTGAAAAGAACTGTGACTACAGTACTAGTCTGAGCAATGGCGACTACCGAATCCATTATATTGGAACTCAGCATGCTTCTGGACTTCCATCAGACAGCCTTTGCAGAAAGGCTACTCGAAGCCTGCAGCTCAATCCGGGAAGTCATATACAATAAGGGCAATGGAATTGCCTCAGATCGAGAGCCCTGTATGAGTGGTGAACCCCTGGGGCCACGACACTCGCCATCCCTTAACTCTCACTACTGCGATGTGAAAGCAAGCCAACAAGCCTCATCGGAGTATTCACAAGCTGCAGGTATACTCCGGACCTCATTAGATCAGGCTGAGCAGGCCGGTTGCAGTTTGGCTACAGTTGCCCGGAGCACAGAAGTAAAATGCGGGCCTAAAGCATTGTACACTGCTGAAGCCCCGGCACAGCTTGAGGCGAGTAAAGTTAATAAGCAGCCCCAGATCTTAAAGAGTTCTGCAGAATCGGCTTACCGCTCTGATGAGGGTCCAGCAGGGGACTCCGGACTTCAAGATGCAAGGTTATACAGAACAGACACTTTCATGCCGGGAAGTACTGAACATGTGTGGGACCTTTATTTATTAAAGCGCTACGTGGTAGAAACCAGGGACACTAGGTTATACAAGGTTATACAGAACAGACACTTTCATGCCGGGAAGTACTGAACATGTGTGGGACCTTTATTTATTAAAGCGCTACGTGGTAGAAACCGGGGACACTATGCATACTTCCCTGAAAGCTTTTACCTCACCATCTACCGACCAGCCTGAAAAGGACTTTATGCATGCACGAAGAACACAGCTCCTAATCTCGCTTGACATACAGCTGACGCATGAACAGGTTCATTTACAAATAGAGCAATTTATAGTAAAAGCTGGTGTAGGCTAGAAGATATGTTGCTACGACATTGAGCCCGGCTATCATACTAGTCGGCAGAGGTCTGTGGCCATAAAGATTACAGTCTTGGCCCTGTTTGCTTATTTCTAAAGTTAACCCCTCGCATACCAGCCAATTGTGAGTTCCGGTGTGTGCAACTTTTGAGTTGTTTACTTGTTTTGGTATGGCTGCCTAGATAAATGTTATATGCGGAGCCCTAATTTAGCACTGTTCTTATTTAAATATGTAACCGTTCAACTTTACTCAGCACCTGTACTGTTCGTGTAATAGATGTGTGCCAATGTTCTATTTGTCCCCTCTGATGTCCATATCTTTTCCTTTTGCCGCTGTATAGTTTAACAATGTTTTATGCTCATGCCGTGCTTACTGTGATGACATGCATACTTGATAACACGGATGTAGTGGAGTTATATGACTGATAGGATATTTAGCTGCAAAAAAAAAAAAAAAAAAAGGTTAAACCCTTTAGTGGTAGATAAAAGCAACTCTACAAAGTGTGGTTTCCCAGTACCCACACAAAAAGTAATAAGTATACACAATTAGAGTGCGCTAAACAGCTCTACCTATATTTTAATAACACTATATTGGATATCAGAGAAATTATAATATAAATAATGTCATTTATCAAACACTATATATAGTAAAAACAAATACAATATATCTATACACTATTAACTATTAAATTTTATTACACAAAAAACACTTATATATAAGGTGCACCTTATTTCATATATACTACAATCAAAATTAGTTTAAAATTCATATAAATTGATATTTTTAAAAACACATGAATTGATAAAAGCTATCACGATCCTAAGATATCTCTCCAATACTATTTAGTCAGTATTTTGTTGTACTAGATTTGTTGCCAGAAATTTATTGCTGAGAAACTTATGTATCAAAAATGAATTGTCAGTAAAACGTGTCCTTAGTTCCAATGTATCGTTTGGACTAATAAATAACTTTTCAGTGGAGACAACACCATAGGAGATAAACTTTTAAAGTTGTCAGTTCCTTATTGTGAGATATCCCTTTTTTATGATAGTTACTATGGTATTCAGGGTCAATTATTTGGTAGCGATATATCCTCTATTAGCATTTATATGAAAAAAGTTTTTTGGTCTTTTAAATCCAAATTGAAAGTTTTAACAACACTCACCGGAATTCGAAAGGCTTACGATAATGTTACCTTTCCCCGGATCAGCTTTTTCCTTGCGGTGCTGTGTGGCGTTTCTGGGTCAGCCGTTACTTTTGCCTTGGCGTGTATACCTTCACGTGACCTCTTAGCCGCACCAATAGCTTTACCAGGTTGCCGGTGTTAGTGATTTCAAAAAACTTTCGTACAGTTCTTTTCTCACAGTGCTACCAGGAGCACAAAATATTTGTTATTGAGGTGTCCGCTTATTCTTACTGTAGAATTCCGTCTCCCACAGAAGATGCTGTCCACAGGAGTGAGCAAGAGAAAAGTTCCGTTACCGAAGCTGGCCAGCCCAACGGATCTTATCCAATACCATCTACGCGTTTCAGCAGGAGTGCCTTTGTCAAGATAAGCTGCATCCTGTCAGGGAGTCTTTTATGCCGGAATTCTTCAAGGGAAAGTTTTTTCACTCTCTTAAAGGGACCTCTCATTTCTTTAAGTTTCTCACTTTAGTTTATCCTCGGTGTTTATAATAAATACATCTTTTTGGAGGAGATATCATGATAATGGAATATCAGTTCTAATACATATATACAAATATAAGAAATTCATCAAAAAAATGAAAGTATATAATTTTAAGCATATTGATATTTGCAGTTCCCATTGATGTTATGGTATGGTTATTTAATATAATTTAAAAGACTAGATGATGAAATTTCTTAAAATACAACCATGAATTTACAATAAAAATGTACATATAAAAAAGTGTACATATTAAAAAATAATAATAAAAAATGGGTTAATATTTTCTTTCATTGGTTACCCTTGACCATCTATTTGGTTCTGCATGAAACATTGAGGGCAGGATATTGGAACTTTCCACACCATGGAATACTCCCGGTGAGGAGATTCCCATTATAATAAATAAATAACTAAAATAAAACTTTTTTAAATTATCTTTAATTAAATACATATAGTCTAGATAAATCAAAAAAGGGGATCATAAAAAAGGGGGGAGTTCCTAAAGGGACTAAAACTTACAAAAAAGGATTAAGATCTAACTCTGCATTAAGGCCTAGGGGGGTCAGGGTTTTAAAATTAAAAATTAATTCAGCTTCTGTTCTTAAAAGTTTTTTATTTATATCTCCCCCACGCCAGTCTGGTTTAATTTTCTTTATGCCCCAGTATTTTAAACCTTTTGGATTCTGATTATGTTTTTCTTTAAAATGTTTAGAGAGCAGATGTTTCTCTTAAAAGATATTTTATAAAAAATCCAGTTGCACGTGAAATAACAAATGATAATAGAGGCTTTCATCATACCAATTTAAAGCCTAAATCACAATTTTTTCCATCCTCAGAAAAAGGTAGAAACATAGAAATGTTTGAAAGGGCAGTAAAAAAGGATATAGAGAACCTGAATTTAGATAAAATGAAATATAATTTAACAAAAAAAGAAAATGATATTTTAAAGAATTTACAAAACAATTCATCAATTACCATAAAGCAAGCGGACAAGGAGGGGGGGGATTGTTTTATTAGATACTATTGATTATTTAAAAGAGGCTAACAGGTTATTAGATGATGTTGAAACATATAAGAAAATTAAAATCAATCCAACTTCGAAATTAAGTAAAGAATTGATAAAATTATTAGATGAAGCACACAGCATAGGAATTATAAATGGAAAGGAATATGGCTTTTTAAACGTACAATACCCTAGAATTCCTATTTTTTATTACCTTCCAAAAATTCATAAATCCCTTAAAAATCCCCCTGGAAGGCCTATAATTTCTGGGATTGAATCTATTTCATCAAATTTATCGGAATATGTGGATAATTACCTTCAAGACTATGTAACCTGTCTCCCATCTTATTTAAAAGACTCTACTGAGTTATTAAAAATTTTAAAAAATATAAAGTGGGAGAAAGATTTTATCCTTGTAACTTGTGATGTGTGCTCGCTATACACTAATATTAGACACCATTTAGGCCTCCAAGCAGTAGAATATTTTCTAAATAAAAGAAGTGATATGCCTTTGGAACAAATACAATTTTTATTGGATAGTATTTCGTTTATTTTAAATAATAATTATTTCAATTTTAACAATCAATTTTATCTACAAATTAAGGGAACGGCGATGGGCACCAAGTTCGCCCCCAGTTATGCAAATCTTTTTATGGGATACCTAGAAGAGAAAATAATACATGGATCCCATTGGGAGGCGAACTTGGTGCTCTATCGTCGTTTCATAGATGATATTATTTTAATTTGGAAGGGTGACAGAGAAATTTTAGATATGTTTTTAGAAGATTTTAATACTAATGATTTTGATATTAATTTAACATATGAAATTAGTACAAATGAGACTAGCTTTTTGGATATAGATATAGAAATCCAAAATAATGAGATTATTACAAAAAACTCATTTTAAAAAGGTAGATTCAAATGGTTATATTCATAACACTAGTTGCCATTACAAGAAATGGCTGGAAAATATTCCAAAAAATCAATTCTTACGAATTAAAAAAAATTGTACTAAACAAGAGGATTTTGAAAAACAAGCTATATATTTGGAAAATAAATTTAAAAAGAGAGGCTATAAAGAGAAAATTATAAATGAAGCCAAAATAGAAGCTAGAGAAAAAACACAACATGAACTATTACAGCATAAAATAAAGAATGTCCAGAATGAGGGATTTTTAAATATACCATTTATTACAGATTATAATATTAATCACAGTAAATTAAGAGGAGTTTTAAATAAGCACTGGCACTTACTTCAAAGAGACCCCTATATTGGTGAGGCCTTAACAGATAAACCAAAAATAGTTTTTAAAAAAACAAGAAACTTGAAAAACATTCTGGCACCTAGCACTTTTAAACCAATTAAAGCAAATCCCTCAGATGTAGACTTAAAAAGACAGAAAATAGAAGGATTTTTTCCATGCTTATCTTGTAAAGCATGCAAATACAGTAACAAAAAAACAAGTGTAAAATCAACTGTTACTCAAAAAGATTTTAAAATCAGAGATATAATAAAATGTTCTGATAAAAACGTAGTATATTTAATTGAATGTCCTTGTCATAAGCAGTACTTGGGGGAAACCTCACGTATGTTGAGGGATAGAATTAGAGAGCACATCCTAAATATTGAACATGGATATGAGAAACATCTGCTCTCTAAACATTTTAAAGAAAAACATAATCAGAATCCAAAAGGTTTAAAATACTGGGGCATAAAGAAAATTAAACCAGACTGGCGTGGGGGAGATATAAATAAAAAACTTTTAAGAACAGAAGCTGAATTAATTTTTAATTTTAAAACCCTGACCCCCCTAGGCCTTAATGCAGAGTTAGATCTTAATCCTTTTTTGTAAGTTTTAGTCCCTTTAGGAACTCCCCCCTTTTTTATGATCCCCTTTTTTGATTTATCTAGACTATATGTATTTAATTAAAGATAATTTAAAAAAGTTTTATTTTAGTTATTTATTTATTATAATGGGAATCTCCTCACCGGGAGTATTCCATGGTGTGGAAAGTTCCAATATCCTGCCCTCAATGTTTCATGCAGAACCAAATAGATGGTCAAGGGTAACCAATGAAAGAAAATATTAACCCATTTTTTATTATTATTTTTTAATATGTACACTTTTTTATATGTACATTTTTATTGTAAATTCATGGTTGTATTTTAAGAAATTTCATCATCTAGTCTTTTAAATTATATTAAATAACCATACCATAACATCAATGGGAACTGCAAATATCAATATGCTTAAAATTATATACTTTCATTTTTTTGATGAATTTCTTATATTTGTATATATGTATTAGAACTGATATTCCATTATCATGATATCTCCTCCAAAAAGATGTATTTATTATAAACACCGAGGATAAACTAAAGTGAGAAACTTAAAGAAATGAGAGGTCCCTTTAAGAGAGTGAAAAAACTTTCCCTTGAAGAATTCCGGCATAAAAGACTCCCTGACAGGATGCAGCTTATCTTGACAAAGGCACTCCTGCTGAAACGCGTAGATGGTATTGGATAAGATCCGTTGGGCTGGCCAGCTTCGGTAACGGAACTTTTCTCTTGCTCACTCCTGTGGCCAGCATCTTCTGTGGGAGACGGAATTCTACAGTAAGAATAAGCGGACACCTCAATAACAAATATTTTGTGCTCCTGGTAGCACTGTGAGAAAAGAACTGTACGATAGTTTTTTGAAATCACTAACACCGGCAACCTGGTAAAGCTATTGGTGCGGCTAAGAGGTCACGTGAAGGTATACACGCCAAGGCAAAAGTAACGGCTGACCCAGAAACGCCACACAGCACCGCAAGGAAAAAGCTGATCCGGGGAAAGGTAACATTATCGTAAGCCTTTCGAATTCCGGTGAGTGTTGTTAAAACTTTCAATTTGGATTTAAAAGACCAAAAAACTCTTTTCATATAAATGCTAATAGAGGATATATCGCTACCAAATAATTGACCCTGAATACCATAGTAACTATCATAAAAAAGGGATATCTCACAATAAGGAACTGACAACTTTAAAAGTTTATCTCCTATGGTGTTGTCTCCACTGAAAAGTTATTTATTAGTCCAAACGATACATTGGAACTAAGGACACGTTTTACTGACAATTCATTTTTGATACATAAGTTTCTCAGCAATAAATTTCTGGCAACAAATCTAGTACAACAAAATACTGACTAAATAGTATTGGAGAGATATCTTAGGATCGTGATAGCTTTTATCAATTCATGTGTTTTTAAAAATATCAATTTATATGAATTTTAAACTAATTTTGATTGTAGTATATATGAAATAAGGTGCACCTTATATATAAGTGTTTTTTGTGTAATAAAATTTAATAGTTAATAGTGTATAGATATATTGTATTTGTTTTTACTATATATAGTGTTTGATAAAGGATATTTAGCTGGACATATCCTACAATATTTACTATATTTAAAGTTTAGCCATACCCTAGATTAGTAAACCACGCTATTCATGTTACCTGTAGTTTATTTTTTAGATGCCTATAATTAGCGCCCCTAGTTAATAATATATTGGCTACCCGAACAGGAGATCATTAGTCTCAGACACCTAATAGTGCAATCTACTTGAACTTTATTACATTTGTGTATCAAACTCTACTCCTCATCCCCATACGAGCTCTAATCTAAAATGGTCACAGTGGATGTTGCGCGGTCAGTGGGCGGGTTGATGCGATGTTACCAGCAACTGCTACTTGGGGCCATGTTTTAATGTACATAGCTCAGGCTACCCTTTAAATGCACGGTTCCCCTCTATTGTTTATTCCCGCCCACCCTATGTTATATACCTTTGCCCCTCATGATGGTCTCTATATCTTTACTATATCTCGTTACTATTCAACAGAGACTATATACAATGTTTATTATTATTTCTTCCTTAGCTAGTGAACAACAGTACAACCAATTTCCAACATAAGGGACTTCTAGATTATCATTCTGGGGCTATGTAAATAAAAGTGAATGGGACACCATACGGATATGTCATTGGTCGCTCATTATTAACCTCTCTGAATGCCAGTTATTTGAGGAGTACTGTATGCAAGTTACATTGGCACCTATTGATATCTATTATGCATCCACGCTAGGCAGCTGATATTCCATGTTTGTGAGGCAGGTTCCCATTGTTTGGCTAGTTTTATTTTTGTGTCATTTTAACATTGTTATTCTAGAATGTGGTTTTTATTATTATAAGGTTCTATACTATATCAAGCCCAAAAGTGGCTAGAGACTCTAAATACTTACCTCCAATGTATATGTATGCTATATTATGGTCCAAGAGTGACCTACTAATCTTAGTGGAGGTCTATATATGTTCATAAAATGAGGTTACAGCTATCTTTTGCCATCTTTATTTTAAATTTGTATGCAACTGACTAGGTGCCTTTTTCTTTTCTTTTCTTTTATGATTGTACCATCATATTCCAATGTATATACCACTCCTGTTTTGGCAATTTTGCATATACTGTACATGTTTTCAATAACCTCAATAAAAAAAAAAAAAAAAAAAATGTTATGAATAAATTAAACTTATATGATATCTGGAGAATTAAAAACCCAGATATAAAGGCATTCTCATGCGAATCTAAATCACACAGGGCAATGTCACAAATTGATCTTTTTTTGATAGCTGATAGTATGATTAAACTAGACCTGAATCCTACCATCCAAGATATAGTGATCTCAGATCACGCAATAATAAAGCTAGAGGTGGAAGGAGCTAGAAAGCAGTGTGAGCAGAATATCTTCTTTTTCCTAAATATCTTTAACAGGATAATGATTTCAAGATTTTCTTCGTACATGCTTGGACAGAGTATTTTGGCAATAATAGGGGACATCTGGATAAAGTAGAGACCTTCTGGGAAGTGGCGAAGGCAGTCCTCCGTGGCGAGATTAGAGCGTATTTGGTTAAATGTAAGAAAAAAACAATTGCTTGTGATCTCCAACTAACTAATCAACTGAGGAATTCTTATAAGGCGTATATATTTAACCCTAGAGTTAAATCAGCCAATATCAGTAGAAGAACGGACATCCATCCTCAACAAAGCCGGGAGAAGTCCTCAGTGAAGTGGCAAGAAGTCCTCAACGAAACAGGGAGAAGTCTTCATCCAAGCCGGCAGAAGTGGTCCTCCAGACGGCAGAAGTCTTCATCCACCCTGAGAACACCTGAATGTCCAAGTGAATAACTATAATTCAAGACAAGCTGGAAAATACTTGGGGGTTTATAGGCCTCTGTTGGACGCTTTAAAGAACTGACACTGGATAAGAGATTTCTGTAGGCTAAACTGGCTATAAGCTGATATAAACATGTTGTAACTACAGTTTTATATATGTTTGCCTATCTCTCTTAAAATTTTACCATTTGTTTATATATGTTTGGCGCTTTGGTTGCACTACACTCTGGCTGTAAGCAACACGAATAATGAGCATAAAATTATATAAAGATAGCAGCACAGCATGGAATTACACATGTTCACACTTTTGTATAATTCACCTATAATACTGACTTAGTCTTGTACACCATGGTATAGACACAAGACACTATATAATTCACAAATCTACAGAGCCACAAATCAATTTCTTCTGAACACAGATTCACTGTTCTATTCACTTAGTATAGCAGAGAGGTCTGAACCTCTCTCCCTTTGTCTCTTTTTTTATACAGACATACTGTGATTGTTTGCACAATTTGTTAATTTTTTTTTTTTGGGTTGTATTGTCGATGTACTTTGAGTGCCTTTTATGGAAAGGTTTGTCACACAAGTTAAAACCAAATCGCCAGCTATGCCGACAATACAAAAGGGAGAAGAAAGCTAAGATTAGCAAGATGGAAAATAGTTTAGAAATCCAATCACCAGTATCTCTAAACGCGGATAAGCAAAACCTGATCAATCAGATTGCAGACCTGATTATGCCTCAATTCAATATACTTAAAACCGAAATCTCAGAACTTACTGTGGAGGTGAGACAGTTTGCATCACGTCTCTCTGAGGTAGAATCAAGGTTCTCTGATCTGGAAGATCAGGTTCAGGGACACAAGAATCAGTTGTTAAAAATCAAGGGGATTTAATCAAAATACTACAATCACAGTTGGAGGATCTCGAGGATCGTTCCCGCAGGAACAATGTAAAAATAATAGGTCTGCCCGAATCCATCCAACAGCAAGATTTAGTCCACTTTGCTCCAGTTGAATTACCCCACTTAAGTTATAAGGCCTCCAAACTATGGAGAAGCCATTTGTGGTAGAGAGAGCACATAGATTGGGCATAGCGCGACTTAACCCTGATGGTACTTCTAAGCCTAGATCAGTAATGGTTAAATATTTGTTTTCAAGATGAAGTTATGTTGATGAGCCACTAGGAAATCAAACCCACTGATGTGAGGCCAAGACAAATTCTTATTATTTCAGGATTTTTCTTTAGAAACTTCTCTCAAAAGAAGAGAGATCGCCCCATATTGCTCAACTCTATTTAAAAAAGGTATTCAGACAAGAATGATTTACCCTGCAAAAATAATTGTAAATGTAAATGGAGAAAATTACACTTTAAATAACCCCCAGGAAGCTAAAGAATATATGAAAACTGTAAGTTGATATTAGGAGGTGGTTCTGAATATTTGTTAAATAACTTCACATGTTAGAGATTGGGTTTATATTGACAGTTTTTTTTTGTTTTTTTTTTCCCCTGCTTACCCACGCTCTAAAATTAGTATTAATTGGTGTAGATAAATGTTGAACCTTCTTTCCTGGAATGTGGGGGGGGGGGAATCACTTCCCCAGCTAAAAGAAGTATTATTATTATTATTATTATTATTATTTTATTTTTTTTACAAGAAACCCACCTAAATGAAAAAGAAATCCCTAAACTGAAATGCAAGTGGGTGGGAAATGTTATAGCTACTCTGTGTTTAACACTTAAGAGAGGGGTTGCCTTCCTTTTTTCTAAAACCCTGGCATATACTATCTTATTTCAGGAATATGATAAAAATGGTAGATATATTATAATTGAGATAGAGTGTAAGGGTACAACATACGTGCTGTGCAATGTATATGCTCCAAATTATATAGATCCAAATTTTTGGGATGTTTTTATATATTAAACTTTTTCCTCATATTGATAAAAATCTAATAATTGCAGGAGACTTCAATATGACCATATGTCCCCAAATAGATAGAATAAGGATAGGTATAAACCCTCAAGATAGGAATAGAGAGAGAATTTTTTTTAAAAATGTTATGAATAAATTAAACTTATATGATATCTGGAGAATTAAAAACCCAGATATAAAGGCATTCTCATGTGAATCTAAATCACACAGGGCAATGTCACAAATTGATCTTTTTTTGATAGCTGATAGTATGATTAAACTAGACCTGAATCCTACCATCCAAGATAAAGTGATCCCAGATCACGCAATAATAACGCTAGAGGTGGAAGAAGCTAGAAAGCAGTGTGAGCAGAATATCTTGTTTTTTCCTAAATATCTTTAACAGGATAATGATTTCAAGATTTTCTTCGTATAAGCTTGGACAGAGTATTTTGGCAATAATAGGGGACATCTGGATAAAGTAGAGACCTTAATGGAAGTGGCGAAGGCGGTCCTCTGTGGCGAGATTAGAGCATATTTGGTTAAATGGAAGAAAAAAACAATTGCTTGGGATCTCCAACTGAGGAATTCTTATAAGGCGTATATATTTAACCCTAGAGCTAAATCAGCCAATATCGGTAGAAGAACGGACATCCATCCTCAACAAAGCCGGGAGAAGTCCTCAGTGAAGTGGCAAGAAGTCCTCAACGAAGCAGGGAGAAGTCTTCATCCAAGCCGGCAGAAGTGGTCCTCCAGACGGCATCTTCTATCTTCATCCATCCAGTGCGGAGCGGGTCCATCTTAAAGACATCCGCCGCCGAGCATCCTCTTCAATCGAAGTCTTCTTCCCTAATGAAGGTTCCTTTAAGTGACGTCATCCAAGATGGCGTCCCTTGAATTCCGATTGGCTGATAGGATTCTATCAGCCAATCGGAATTAAAGGTGTAAAAATCCTATTGGCTGATGCAATCAGCCAATAGGATTGAGCTTGCATTCTATTGGCTGATTGGAACAGCCAATAGAATGCGAGCTCAATCCTATTGGCTGATAGCATCAGCCAATAGGATTTTTTCACCTTTAATTCCGATTGGCTGATAGAATTCAATCAGCCAATCGGATTTCAAGGGCCGCCATCTTGGATGACGTCACTTAAAGGAACCTTCATTAGGGAAGAAGACTTCGATTGAAGAGGATGCTCCGCGGCAGATGTCTTGAAGAAGGATTCGCTCCACGCTGGATGGATGAAGATAGAAGATGCCGTCTGGATGAAGACTTCTGCCCGTCTGGAGGACCACTCCTGCCGGCTTGGATGAAGACTTCTCCCGGCTTCGTTGAGGACTTCTCCCAGCTTCGTTGAGGATGGATGTCCAGTCTTCAAAACTGTAAGTGGATCTTCGGGGGTTAGTGTTATTTTTTTTTTTTTTTAAGGGATTATTGGGTGGGTTTTAGTTTTAGATTAGGGGTTGGGCAATTGAAAAATAGCTAAATGCCCATCCAAATGCCCTTTTCAGGGCAATGGGGAGCTTAGGTTTTTTTCGTTAAGATTTTATTTGGGGGGTTGATTGTGTGGGTGGTGGGCTTTTACTGTTGGGGGATTGTGTGTATTTTTTTTTTTTACAGGTAAAAGCTGATTTCTTTGGGGCAATGCCCCGCAAAAGGACCTTTTAAGGGCTATTGGTAGTTTAGGCTACATTTTTTTTTTTTTTTTGGGGGGGCTTTTTTATTTTGATAGGGCTATTAGATTAGGTGTAATTAGTTTAAATATCTGATCATTTCTTTTTTTATTTTGTGTAATTTAGTGTTGTTTTTTTTGTAATTTAGATAATTGTATTTAATTTAGGTAATTTATTTTAATTGTAGTGTAGGGTTAGGTTTTATTTTACAGGTAAATTTGTATTTATTTTAGCTAGGTAGTTAGTAAATAGTTAATAACTATTTAGTAACTAGTCTACCTAGTTAAAATAAATACAAACTTGCCTGTAAAATAAAAATAAACCCTAAGATAGCTACAATATAACTATTACTTATATTGTAGCTAGCTTATGGTTTATTTTATAGGTAAGTATTTAGTTTTAAATAGGAATAATTTAGGTAATGATAGCAATTTTTATTTAGATTTATTTTAATTATATTTAAGTTAGGGGGTGTTAGGGTTAGGGTTAGATTTAGGTTTAGGGGTTAATAAATTTAGTATAGTGGCGGCGACGTTGGGGCGGCAGATTAGGGGTTAATAAATTAAGGTAGGTGGCGGCGATGTTAGGGGCGGCAGGTTAGGGGTTAATAATATTTAACTAGTGTTTGTGATGCGGTAGTGTGGCGGTTTAGAACTTAATATGTTTATTATAGTGGTGGCAATATCCGGAGCAGCAGATTAGGGGTTAATAAGTATAATGTAGGTGTCGGCGATGTCGGGGGCGGCAGATTAGGGGCTAATAAGTGTAAGATTAGGGGTGTTTAGACTCAGGGTTCATGTTAGGGTGTTAGGTGTAAATATAAATTTTGTTTCCCCATAGGAAACAATGGGGCGGCGTTACGGAGCTTTACGCTGCTTTTTTGTAGGTGTTAGACTTTTTTTCAGCCGGCTCTCCCCATTGATGTCTATGGGGAAATCGTGCATGAGCACGTAAAACCATTTCACCGCAGCTTTCAGCAGCGCTGGTATTGGAGTTCGGTATGGAGCTCAGTTTTGCTCTATGCTCAATTCTTGTCGGTTAATGCCGGGTTTATGAAAACCTGTAATACCAGCGCTGAAGGGAAGTGAGCGGTGACAATAACTTAGTACGCACTGCTCTTACCGCAAAACTCGTAATCTAGCCATATATTAATAATAAGATGGATTCACTGTATTTTACTACATCAGTTGTTACGCTTATTCCCCAAAAAGATAAAGGTCTAGAGCTACCCAGTGCATACCACCCTATCTCATTATTGAATAATGATTATAAGTTTTTAACATCTATAGTAGCAGACAGACTTAAGAAATGTATTAATTAATTAATACATATAGACCAAACAGGATTCATGATGGGTAGAAGTGTAACCAAGAATATACAAAAGGTACTGTTAACCCTAGATCAGAGGCTCCTAAATCAGATATTGCGGTATTGACTCTGGATGCAGAGAAAGCTTTTGACTCAATAAATTGGAATCACTTATTTACGGCCTTAACCCAGTTTGGTCGAACAGGTGGCTTTCTTAAGTTTTATTGAGTTTTATCTGTATACATACAGCTTTAAATCATGAAACAGCATTACCAACATATAAACTCAGCAATTTACAACTTTACAAGAGTCAGTTTTTCAAGCTGGATTACACTGAAAGTCTTTTTTTCTTTTCTTACCTATAGCAAAAATCAAAAGGTTTACAGTTTCACGCTGCAGTATTTTAACCAGGTAGAATAGTTACTAAATAGTTATTAACTATTTAATAACTACCTAGCTAAAATAAATACAAATTGACCTGTAAAATAAAACCTAACCTGAGTTACACTAACACCTAACACTACAATTAAATAAATTACCTAAATTAAATACAATTAAATTAATCAAATACAATGAGCTAAATTACAAAAATAACAAACACTAAATTACAGAGAATAAAAAACAAATTACAAGATCTTTAAACTAATTACACCTAATCTAATAGCCCTATCAAAATAAAAAAGCCCACCCAAAATAAAAAAAACCTTGCCTAACCTAAACTACCAATAGCCCTTAAAAGGGCCTTTTGCGAGGCATTGCCCCCAAGAAATCGGCTCTTTTACCTGTAAAAAAAAAAATACAAACAACCCCCCCAACAGTAAAACCCACCACCCACACAACCAACCCCCAAATAAAAGCCTAACTAAAAAAAACTAAGCTCCCCATTGCCCTGAAAAGGGCATTTGGATGGGCATTGCCCTTAAAAGGGCATTTAGCTTTATTGCAGCCCAAAGCCCTAACCTAAAAATAAAACCCACCCAATACACCCTTAAAAAATCCTAACACTAACCCCCGAAGATTCACTTACCGGGAGAAGTCTTCATCCAAGCAGCAAGATGTCCTCAACAAAGCCGGCAGAAGTGGTCCTCCTGACAGGCAGAAATGGTCCTCCAGACGGGCAGAAGTCTTCATCCAGACTGCATCTTCTATCTTCATCCTTCCGACCCGGAGCGGGTCCATCTTCAAGACATCCGGCGCGGAGCATCCTCTTCCAACGACGACTACCCGACAAATGAAGGTACCTTTTAAGTGATGTCATCCAAGATGCTGTCCCTTAGAATTCTATCAGCTAATCGGAATTAAAGTTGAAAAAATCCTATTGGCTGATGCAATGTTTAGAAGTGGATGCTACTCAATTTTGAGTTGGTATCAGATGATTATGGTCAGCGATATCTAGAATCAATGCTTCCCAAGTGGCAGGGATCGCTTGGAGAATATATGATATAAAAAAAAGTATTCAATTAGTAGGTATTAACAATACGATTTGGAAAGAATCTCATAGTAAATTATTAAATTTTTCTTATATTTCTCCGGTGATTCTTGACAAATGGGATAGAAAATGTTCCGATAGCTGCTTCCACTGCACATACCCGAATGCAGATATTATGCACTGCTTTTGGTTCTGCCCAAAAAATCAGTAGATTTTGGAATAGAGTTTATTTTTGGGTAAACAAATTCACCCATCAGAACATAGTATTCTCCCCAATAATGATTATCTTTCTGTATAACCCAAAATCTAAAAAATTAATGAAGGATCAAGGTTTCATTAATACTGCCATATTGGTGGCTAGGAACCTAATATTGCAACACTGGATGGCAGATAAACCTCCCGGCATTGCAGAATTTGTACAAAAAAATGATTTACAAATGACAATAGAACAATATCAAATGGAGTCAAGTAGTGAGAAACAATTTAAAGCCTTCTTTCAAAAATGGTTAAGATTAATAGAGTCAGGCCCTCTCGCAACGCAATTACAGATCATTTACGTAAATTTGTGTTCTTTGAAATAGCAATTTCCGAGGGGTATCTCCCAAATCAGTGGGTAAGGTGAATAGAGGAATAGAAGGGGGGAAGAGAGCTTTGATGAGAAAGGGTTAAAATATCTGAGCCCCAGAATATCTTCCCTTCATTTTAATACGGGACTTCTTTTATATTTAATGACTGTATATAGGAGGAGCGAGCGGTGAGCAGGGATTTAATAATAATTATTATTTTTTTTATTATTATTATTCTCTACAACTCTATAGGGGTAACAGCAATATAATGGTGCTGTGAATTCGTGTTTATCTATTTATATGAGATGGATTAATCCAGTGAAAGAATGTTATGGTTTATATAGATTAGCTTGGTAGTTACATACATTTAAGATGGTAGGAAATGTATGAGGTTAGTAGAATACTGCCAAGCTAAATATCTAGTGTATAAACAAGCAAGAGAAGCGGTCTTATTTTTGCAACTTAATGGATATGTTTGAGATGTTATAATACTATAGGGGTGATAGCGATAGAAGGTGCTGAGTACCGTGTTTATTTTTCTTTATAATATGGATTAATCCAGTGAGAAAATGATATGGTTTATAGGATTATCAAGTTGATGACTATACATATTTAATATAAAATTAAATTATACAATGCTAGTAGAACACTGTCTGTCAGGTTTAAATATTTATTGTATAACTAGGCAAGAGATGTGTTTTTTCTTTTCTTATTAATGAAATACAATGGATATGTATTTGGAGTGTTTCCCCTATTGGGTTTTGAACCTGATAGCTCTTTTTTTTCCATTTGTTTGTTTGTCTTTTTTTCTTTTATGATAAAGTTAAAATCTAGCAATGCACTGTGAAATTATAAATACATGTCTGCTTTTGTTTTTTCTCCTTGTTAAACCTGAAGGCAAATTAAATTTTTGCCTTTTCATGTATATTTTTTGTAAGCTATTTTTTCAATGTCTAACTTGTTAAGACGCTGATCTGGTATTTTCTGGTACATTGCTGATTTTTAAAATAAATGTTTAAAAAAAAATGATATTTCTGTTCTGTTTGTGTGATAGAGTGTTAGATTTTCAGAAGCGGCACATTCACAGTCAGGGTAACTTTTGGTAGAGAGTTTCTCTGGGTCAATGACATTTTAATGGGCCAGTAAAGTAAAGATTTATGAGTCAGATAGATCATGCAATGTTAAAAAAAATTCCAATTTGCTTCTTTGTATTTCCATCTTAATATGTGTAGAGTCCACAGCTGCATTCCTTACTTGTGGGAAATACTGAACCTGGCCACCAGGTGGAGGCAAAGACACCCCAGCCAAAGGCTTAAATACCTCCCCCACTTCCTTATAACCCCAGTCATTCTTTGACTTTCGTCACAGGAGGTTGTCAGAGAAGTCCCATTGATGGCAGATAATCTAGAGAGAGTTCTCTTGTATCAAGTACCAGGGTAGAATTCTCGGGTACTATAATAGTTTCCATAGACATGAGAATATTCTAACAGACCAGAGACGTTGCAAGCTAGCTTCAACATGTCTTGCCCTGCAGATCTCCTTAAGGCCATCTGTGACTCGGTGTATGAAGGTGATTGGTCTCATGGTGTCGAGCTTGGACATCATTCCTTTGCCAGGTTTTACCTTAGACTGTTGCAACAGCGCATGCTGAACTAGTAGAACGGCGATCATTCGGATCTGTCTCAACAGATTTCTCTGGACAACCAATCAGGAGAATCATTCTCTTGGCGGTTTTGTCCGGAGCACTCGTCTGCCTCAAGACCATCCTGGGTGATTGTGACTATGGTTGCGAGTCTGTCAGGATGGGGAGCAGCTGTTTGGGGTGCCAGGAAGTGCCTCTGGTCTGAGGAGGCAAAGCTCCCTCCTGATCTCATTTTGGATCTTCGGGCAATATACAATGCTCTGAAGGCTTGGCCTCTGCTGGGTTCGTCCCAGTTAATCAGATTCTAATCAAACAATATATCCTCGGTGGCGTACATCAACCTACATGGGGTGACGAGAAGCTCCCTAGTTTTGAGGGAAGTATCTCGGGGGGAGACAAACATTTGTTCGCTGTCAGCGATCCACATTCGGGGTGTGGACAACTGGGAAGCGGATTTCCTCAGCAGACAATCCTTCCATCCGGGAGAATGGTCTCTCCATCTTGAGTGTTTGCAGAAATTTGCAAGAGGAAGATCTTATGACGTCTCAATACCAAGCCACCCAGATATGGGTCGAGGTACAGGAATCCTCAGGCGGAGCCAACAGGTGCTTTAGCGGTGCCTTGGAGGTTCAATCTAATTTATCCTTCTGGCCATTGCCACTACTTTCTAGTGTAGTGGCTCGAGTCACGCAGGCGTCAGTAATACTGATTGCTCCGTCTTGGCCGCGAAGGATGTGGTTCACGGATCTAGTGGGGATGTCATCATCTCCGCCATGGAAGTTGCCTTGCCGCAGGGATCTGCTGACCAAGCTCTTTGTTCATCAATGTCTAGATTCTCTGAGGCTGACTGCGTGGAGATTGAACGCTTAGTCCTAGCCAAGAGAGGCTTTCCTGAGTTATTTTTACTCTCATTCAAGCTCGTAAGCTGGTTGCTAGTCGCATCTATCATAAGGTGTGGAGGAGCTACTTAGTTTGTTCTCCAGGATGAACTGGAGAAGGGCTTTTCTGCAAGTTCCCTAATGGGACAGTTTTCGGCCCTGTCTGTGTTACTGCACAAGAGGTTCGCTGAGCTTCCAGAGGTGCAGCCATTTGTTAAGGCTCTGCTGGGATCAGACCTGTGTTTAGATTTAAGGCTCCTCCTTGGCGTTTAAATCTTGTTCTTAAAATTTTGCAACGGGCTCCGTTGGAGCCTATGCATGAAGTAGACATTAAATAGTCCTTTCTACTGGCTATTGCTTATGCACGCAGAGTATCCAAGATCGCTGCCTTGCAATGCGCCCCTCCTTATCTGGCTTTTCATGGCGATAAGGCTGTTCTACGAACCGAGTTAGGTTTTCTTCCTAAGGTTGTGTCAATTCACAACATCAATCAAGAGATTGTGTTTCCTTTCTTATGTCATAATCCTTCTTCGAAAGGAACGTTTACAACGTTTTTCTGGATGTGGTTTGTGCCTTGAAGTTCTATCTTTGGGCCACAAAGGAATTTAGACAAACCTCTTTCTCTGTTTGTTCTCTTTTCTGGGAAGCGTAGGGGTCAGAGGGCCTCTTCGACTTCTTTATCTTTTTGTCTGAGGAGTGTCATCTGTTTAGCATAGAAACGGCGAGACATAAGCCTCCTCTGAGGATTATAGGTCATTCTACAAGAGCAGTGGTTTCCTCTTGGGCCTTCAAAAATGAGGCCTCTATGGATAAGATTTGTAAGGCAGCTACCTGGTTCTCCTTACATACTTTTTCCAAAATTTTACAAGTTTGATGTTTTTGCTTCTGCTAAAGCAGCCTTTGGGAGAAAGTTTTGCAGGCTCTGGTGCCCTCAGATTAGAGTCCGCCTCTCTTTTTTCCCTCCTGTTAGCATTCCGTGTACTCTAGAGCTTGGGTATATGTTTCCCACAAGTAAGGAATGTAACTGTGGACTCTTCCCTTATTAAGATGGAAAACATAAATTATGCTTACCTGATAATTTCATTTCCATCTGTATGGGAAGAGTCCACAGTTCCCGCCTGTGTTCTCCGATGGGCGGCCCTAAATTTGAAATTTTTTCTTCTGGCACCTTTTTCACCTTGATATTTTTCCTACTGTTCCTTGTTCCCTCAGCAGAATGACTGGGGTTATGAGGAAGTGGGGGAGGTATTTAAGACTTTGGCTGGGGTGTCTTTGCCTCCTGGTGGCCAGGTTCAGTATTTCCCACAAGTAAGGAATGCAGCTGTGGACTCTTCCCATACAGATGGAAATAAAATTATCAAGTAAGCATAATTTATGTTTTTGTTGAAGGTACCTAGGTGGGCTGATAGGAGCTTGGGAGCGTGCACGTGTCTTTAGCAGTCTACAGCATTTGAAACTATATGTAACATAACTATAAACGTTGCAAACACTGCTGCCAAATGGCTAAAGACACATGCACTATCCTGAGCTCACGCAGGGTTACTCTTTAACAAAGGATACCAAGAGAACTAAGCAAAATTGATCATAGAAATAAATTGGAAAGTTGTTTAATATGCCATGCATATTTTTCATTTTCTGAATTTGAAAGACTTGCCTCAGGTATTCCCCAAAGAGAGAAATCATTAATGGGAGAGCTATCTAGGCCATATTTTGCTGAGTAAACAAAAATTATGCACAACAAAATATTCATAACTGCACATTGCATATTTGATGAGTTTTGCAGCTTTAAAAAGGTGCAAGCTTAAAAGTGCCAGTTGAATTTTCAACATAGTACCCATCAGTACCTGCTCTACCCATCAGTACCTGCTCTACCTGTCATATTGTGCTTTGTAGTCCCAGTTCTATGGTCTAGAGCTGCCTCTGATGAGACAAGACAGATATACTGAGCCGTCTCATTCATATGGATCATGTAAAATCTGTAGTACCAGTTCTATGGTCTAGAGCTGCCTCTGATGAGACAAGACAGATATACTGAGCCGTCTCATTCATATGGATCATGTAAAATCTGCAACACACAGAGACATAAAGGTTTTCAGGAGACAATAACTAATGCTGTATAATACTACTATAATAGTACTTATATCTGTACATCTCAGTGTGTAAGGCGTATAATTACATAATTATATGAATACTTATAATGCCTTAAAAGGGCAGAAAAGTTAAACTTAAAGGGACATGAAACCCAATTTTTTTTCTTTCATGATTTATATAGAACATACAATTTTAAACAACGTTCCATTTTACTTCTATTATCTAATTTGCTTCATGCTCTTGATATCCTTTGTTGAAAAGCATATTTAAATAGGCTCAGTAGTGGCTGATTGGTGGCTGCACATAGGTACCTCGTGATTGACTCACCCATGTGCATTGCTATTTATTTATCAAAGGATATCTGAAGAATGAAGCAAATTAAATAATAGAAGTACATTGAAATGTTTTATAATTGTATTCTCTATCTTAATCATGAAAGAAAAACTTTGGGTTTCATGTCCCTTTATATGGACTGGGTAAAGCATTTAATTTTAAATAGCTTTCCAATTTGCTTCTGTTATCAATTTTGCTTAGTTCTCTTGGTATCCTTTATTAAAGAGTAATCCTAAATGAGCTCAGGAGTGTGCACGTGCCATCTGGCAGCAGAGTTTGCAACATTGTTTATAGCAATACTTATACATAGATACAAACACTGCTGCCATAGACTGCTAAAGACACATGCATACTCCTAAGCTTCTTTTAGCCTACCAGGATATCAAGAGAACAAAACAAATTTGTTAATGGCAGTAAATTAAAAAGTTGTTTAAAATCACATGCCCTATATGAATTATAAAAGTTTAATTTTTGACTTTACTGTTCCTTTAAGTAATTCACTTTATAGTTGCACACATTATTTTATACCCTGATTTGAATGAAATTAGAGTAGTTGTTGATGAAGGTTAAACAAGATGCGCTAACATTGACTGACAAGAACTCCGCCTGTTTTAAGAATTAGTCAGGATAGCCATCTATACACAGAAATGTTTCCTGAATTAAATAAAACCGTATTCTCTTGCATTCTCAAAACGATACATTTACAGGAGGTCACTTTAGTGGTGCTGGATTTGTGTTTAGCAATGTGTATACTGTATAAATATAGATGTTTAAACTATTATTTAAGCACTTTTACCGTTTGAAAAAACACATTAAATGAATCCTTTTTCTAGGATACACGGAGAGCTTGATGCTGAAGCAGATGCTATGAGAATATCACAGCAAGAGCTGCTCTCTGTCAGCGATTCCGTTTATACTCCTGATTATGATGTTTGTGCGCCTGTTATCAACAGAAACCTGATACAGAAGGCTGGCTATCTAAACATGAGAAGGTAAACATCAGAGGTGTGCGCTGTGTTTAAAGAAGCAGCGCACAAACATCAAACATACATAATAAGAGGTTGGAAGGCTACAGATCTTGCGTATTGTACGTCTTTGAAAGCATTCCCTTTCCACTCTCTTTTAATTAGAGCTTGTTGTGCTGAGACTAAAGGGTTGTGCTGTAAACTGGCTGCTCTGTAAAATAAATCTGTTCTTAAAGGGACAGTGTAGCGCATAAATTACATGCTCAAATTCGCTAGCACATGTATGTTTTGTCGATTCTTAAAACTTCCCTAGGTCAGATGTGGTTTTCCACGCTGAAACACTCACAGGGGCTGCGCACAGGGAATTCTTAAAATAAAAAGGGGGTGGCTGTCCAAGCGAGTAGCGAGATGTTGCCCTTAGAAAGTAATTGAGCTCTCTAGAGAAGAAAACTACGCTGGGGAGAGTGAAGTGAGCAGGGGGTAAAACCAATACAAATCAGATTACTCTGCTTTCAGTATCTTACAATTTATCTCTATACATTTTGTGTATTTTGACACAATCCCAACACTTTTTAATTTACAAGTAAAAACGGCGAGATCTGCAGAGTGAAACATTTCTAGAAGATGCCAGACTATGGGCTCCATGTACGAAGCAGCGAGAGCTGCTCCGGAGCCCTTGCGGGGCAGGTTCGCATAGGCGAGTCTGCTTCTCGCAATGTAAAAAGCAATGGTCATTGGGTGCCTCGTCGGTATTACAAAGCCCTGCAAGGATTGTTTTCTAAACAATTTTTACCCTGGGAACTGTGTATCTTATTAAGGGGAGTTTAATATTTTTTTTTATTTGAATGAGAGACACTTACTTTACAATATAGTGCTTAGAAAAATAATCTGATGATATCGCAGGTTTTTGAGAATCGGTCGAATTGAGTTCTAGGGTGAGCACTGCAAAAATGGCATTCTCTAACAAATTGGATAAAAGTATGTAATTTTCTTTCATATAGATGGCGAGAGTCCACGATTTGTTACACATGGGATATACATTCCTACCAGGAGGAGGCAAAGATTCCCAAATCTCAAAGCCTATAAATACCCCACCCACCTCACTCATATCTCAGTTTAAACATGTCCTCCTTTGGAGGTGGTTCAAAGTATGATGTGCTTAAGATATGTGCTTCAGTGTATACTGAAGTCCGGTTTCCCCTCAGAGTTACAGTGTTTGTCAGAGGGATGTTTGGGGAGTTTAGCCTTTAGACACCATGTTGTGAAACCTCTGGTAGTCTTTCTAAGGCCCTCTGTAAATTCGGTCGCAGTAAGCCTTTTTCTGCCTCCCTTTACATTTCTACATACTCCTATCTTCTACCTCTGCTGATAGTTTTTCAGTACTGGTTGGCTGTCTGCTTAAAGAGTGGACATGTGTCTACAAATAACACAGTTAAGTATATATATTTTTTCTTCATAAATGGAAAGAGTCCACAGCTGCATTCATTACTTTTGGGAATTCAGAACCTGGCCACCAGGAGGAGGGAAAGATACCCCAGCCAAAGGCTTAAATACTCCTCCCACTTCCCTCATCCCCCAGTCATTCTTTGCCTTTCGTCCCAGGAGGTTGGCAGAGAAGTGTCAGAAATTAACGATTAGTCTCTTATGGATTGTAGTACTCTTCGGAATGGGACAGGAGTTTTAAGTAATCCTGTCAGCCTCTCAGTGAGAACTTGGATGAAAGTTAGAGTCCGGAGATGCAGGGAGAGTCTTTCTGCAAAACCATCCCTACTCATTTTTAACAGCGCACATCTTTTTCCCTGTTCCTTTTTTATGGCTTTTTCTTACTCCTTTTTTTACACCTCACTTCTTGGCTATACGTTAAACTGAGATATGAGTGAGGTGGGTGGGGTATTTATAGGATTTGAGGTTTGGGAAACTTTGCCTCCTCCTGGTAGGAATGTATATCCTATGTGTAACAAATCGTGGACTCCTGCCACCATGAAAGAAATTAATTTATTAGGTTAAGTTCTTACATAAATTATCTTTTTTAAAAGTGACTGGCAGTTTGAGATGCAATGCTTTAGGCTCCCAAGCAAGACTTTACCTGTGTGTTTAACCTATATGTAAAGATGAACTCAAGAGTCAGTTACATGCTTTAATGAAATAGACCATTTAGATTTTTGTATCTGAATGTCCCTTTAAGAAGAAAAATAAACACAATGGTCAGATACTTTTTAATTAACATGCCAGAAATATATGTAAGTTTTTTCATGTGAGATAACTCTTTAATAGACCAAGATGGGATCACTAAAGTGGGTGGGGATGGAAATTACATACATAGATTAGAAGGAATGTGAGTGAGTTGGTGGCCAGTGTTCACCTTTATGTTATGTTTATGTTAGAGTGCTGAATTTCCTCACTATATAAAGCTAGTCTTTGTTTCTGTTTCTTGCATTGATTTGAGATCTATATCACTTTTCTGTCTGGGCTAAAAAGTAAACACAGACTAACATTACATAGCAGGTAAAACATCATTTAAATATTAATTAATTGGTAATAATGATAAATAACATTTCTACCATATCCAATGAAAATAGAGCAATTTACTTTCCAAAGCTATGATTTTTTTTCTTTTCTCATTAGTAAAACGGGTCTGGTTACCACATCCTGGGAAAGGCTGTATTTCTTCACGCAAGGTGGAAACTTATTGTGTCAGCATAGAGGAGATGTGGCCGGAGGATTGATTCAGGATCTAGACAATTGTTCAGTCATGGCGGTTGATTGTGAAGACAGACGATACTGTTTCCAGATCACCACACCTAATGGCAAATCGTATGTCTTAAGCCTCAGGAAATATCATATATTTGTATTTATATCTTATTTATTTGGGTTCCATTATATTGGTTTATTAAATACATTAACTAATTCTACATCTGTATTATTGATGTTCACATAAGGTTAGATGTTCTATTATAAATTTTAAAAAAAGGATAGATCAAACTTTTGCACCCACAGTAAAGCAACTCACTTCAAAGAAAACTTTTACTTTTATATTTTTGCAATAATTTGTTATGGATTGAAATTAAAAAGGGATATTAAGACTGTGACAACCCTAGATAGTGCTAAATTAATACAATTTCTGTTTATTATGGTCTACTCCTTAAAGTGTTCAGAAATTTGGTTTCTTTTAACATTTTTGCCAACAGTTTCCATCTTTTCACAGAGGCATGTATTTTTTTGTGTGTAAAACACAAAGCCAGAGGGAAAATTTAGTTTTCTAAAGTTGTTTTTTTTTTTACATAAAGGTGGTGTGAGTTCACAATCCATTACTCCTGGGAATAATACTCCTGGCCACTAGGAGGAGGTAATTATCCCAAGACTCTAAGAGCCCTTAACCCCCCCAACCAACGACCTTACTGCAAACTAGTCTTGTCTTTGCCATCACAGTAGGAAGGTAAAGAAGGAAGGTGCTCCAGGTGTTTGAGAAGGGTTCTCAGACCAGTTTTCTCCACAGAGAGCTACAGTTTGGACAGAGGGATGTAGTTGGAGTATGGGTAGTGGCACAAAACCTTCTGTCGGTTCAACGTAAAAAAAAAATAATATGAGATTACGCACATATTTTTTCACGTGTTAATGACGTGTACGTGCCAGGTTTTTTAACATGTTCAACACTTTCCTACTTATATTAAATGGACAGTACACTGTAAAATTGTTTTTATATTAATGTATTTTCAATGACTTGTTATACCAGCTGCAGAGTATAAAATCTATGAGAAAACAAAATTTATGCTTACCTGATAAATTATTTTCTTTCCTTGGCATGGAGAGTCCACGAATCCATTCTAATTACTAGTGGAAATTTAACTCCTGGCCAGCAGGAGGAGGCAAAGAACACCCCAGCAGAGCTGTTAAGTGTCACTCCCAGTCATTCGGCTGAAGGAAAATGGAAAAAGATGATGACACAAGGGAATAGAGGTGCCTGAGGTTTATACAAAAAAAGCAGTCTTAAATTAATGGTGGGTCGTGGACTCTCCATGCCAAGGAAAGAAAAGAATTTATCAGGTAAGCATACATTTTGTTTTCTTTCCCATTGCCATGGAGAGTGCAAAATCCATTCTAATTACTAGTGGGAACCAATACCCAAGCTAGACGATACAGAATGGAAGGGTGGGAGAACAAGACAGACGGACCTAAACAGAAGGCACCACCGCTTGAAGAACCTTTCTCCCAAAGGAAGCCTCAGCCAAGGCAAAAGTATAAAATTTGTAGAATGTGGAAAAGGTATGCAATGAGGACCAAGTGGCCACCTTGCAGATTTGCTCCACAGAAGCTTCATTCTTGAAAGCTCAGGAATAAGAGACAGCTCTAGTGGAATGAGCCATAATTTTCTCAAGAGGCTGTTGTACAGCTGTCTCATAAGCTAACCGGATAACACTTCTCAACCAGAGAGAAAGAGAAGTAGAAGTTTTCTTCTGACCCTTACGCTTACCAGCAAAAACAACTAACAGGGCATTAGATTGCCAAAAATCCTTGGTTGCTTGCAGATAAAATTTTAGAGCATGCACAACATCCAGGTTGAGAAGAAGGGATAAGACAAAAAGAAGGAACAACAAATTCTTGATTCGATGTTGCAATCCGACACTACTTTAGGAAGAAAACCCAACTTAGTATGAAGCACCGCCTTGTCTGCATAAAAAATAAAGTAAGGAGAATCATATTGTAGAGCCGAAAGTTCAGAGACTCTAAGAGCAGAAGAAATAGCGAGGAGAAATAAAACTATCCAACTTAGTAGTAACAACTTACTATAAACTCAATGCATAGGCTCAAACAGAGCCTGTTGTAAAACTCTAAGAATAATGTTAAGACTCCATGGAGGGGCAACAGTCTTAAACACAGGCCTAATTCTGACCGAGGCCTGAAGAAAATATTGAACATCAGACAGATCTGCCAAACGTATGTGTATTGACAGCACAGATATCTTTCTCTACAGAGAACAGACTGACAAGCCTTTCTCTAGGACCTCCTGAAGAAAAGACAGAATGCGGGAAACCCTCACCCGACTTCAAGAGAAGCCCCTAGATTCGCCCAATAAAGGGATTTACATCACACCTTATGGAAAATCTTGCGAGTTACCGGCTTATGAGCCTGAAACATGGCATCAATAACCCTTTTCTGAAAAACCACACCTAAACAAAAACTAGGTATTCAATCTCCAAGCAGTCAGATTCAGAGAATCTAGGTTTGGATGTAGGAAGGGACCCTGTAGTAGAAGGTCCTTCCTGAGAGGCAATTTTTCCAGGTGAATGGATGACATCTTTGCCAGGTCCACAAACCAAGATTGACGAGACCACGCTGGAGCCATTAGATCACTGAAACCTGCTCCTGTTGATATGGGCTGTTACCCGAGAAAGAAGGACAGAAAAAAAGTGGGGGGATAAATCACCGAAGTCGACCAGAGCTACTTGTGGATCTCTATATCTTGATCCGTATTTTGGAAGCTTGGCTTTTAGACGAGACGCCATCAGAACTAACTCCGGAACTCCCCACCTGAGAGTTATCCTTGGAAATACTTCCGGAAGGAGGACCCACTCCCCTGGGTGAAAAGACTGCCTGCTCAGATAATCCACCTCCCAGTTGTCCACCCCTGGGATGTGTATAGCAGAAAGGAGATAAATGTAAAACTCTGCCCACTGAAGAATGCGAGTTGCCTCCTTCATAGCTAAAAGTGCTCCGAGTATCTCTTTGGTGCTTGATATACGCCACCTTAGAGATGTTGTCAGATTGGAATTTGATAAATCGGACCAAACTTAATGGGGGCCAAGCTATCAGACTATACATTCTGTTCTCCCTTTAGTTCAGGGGGGTCAGTTTATGACAACCATTGACCTGAAGGACGCGTATCTGCGAATCCAAGCCTACAGAAAGAATTAAAGCCTGCCCCCCACCTGATTGGGGGCAGGCCCTTCCTGCCAATTTGCTCTCAAAGGAAGGCCCCTTGGTTTGCTTCTCCTTAGTCCATGACTGGCAAGAACTCCATGTAGTCTTGGCTTGCTCAGGCTTTAAGGAAGAAAAAGAGATCACTTCAAGAAATAAACATACAAAATATCCTAGAAGTTGCGACAGATTATATGCAACAGACAGATCCGAGTCTCTTCAAAGAGGGAAAAATAAAAACAGCCAACATATATTGAATATATAAATATGAATGTAATCATATATTAAAACCTAAGGTTCACATAAGGAAAACTAATCAATCTGCCAGCCTCAGCCTCCCAATGCTGTATAATGGAAGGAAGATGACAACGTCAGTGCAGTGCATCTCTTCATTATCAAGGAGATTAGAATATTAGCACTTCTATTAGCGATGAAAGAACATTCAACCTGGTATCCGCAGCTGGATTCAAACCGCCAATCTTTCATCTGGGAGGCTGCTTGCTTACACATTAAGCCACCAATGCTGTTTTCTATATCAAGATATATATCCTTCAAAGGATAATAGAGAAACACCTTAGAGAAGCAAAATCCTTCATCAAAGAAATAATGTAAGATCTAAATCTCCCAATGGAATCAAAATCAGAAATGATCCATTAATACATTGATATGTGAAAACATAAATAACACACTAGTAATGTAACATAAAAGAAAGCATAAACCTGAGTATGCTAAAATATAGGTATTACCAGAGCTTCAAAATTTAAGATATACAAAAACAATAATAGTTGTAATTACCTCAAGACACCATAAGATGGCACCAAACTCCAAGGTATAAATGAGAAAATATTTCAAAAATATATAATTGCAAAAATCTTTTCCTAAATTCATTAAATGAAATATCATACAGATAGTTTTAATACAAAGGGTCTGCAGCTTGGAGCCTCAGCTAGAGAAGCTGTCTCATAACTTGATTCCTCACTAAATAATTAGGAATACTTAGCAAACATATCCTATCACTGAAGGATATACAGTTGTCCTTCCTCCAGATAGATTACATGAAAAACAGTAAGTTAATAATCGCATAACCACTGTCATAAAATGCACATT
Organism: Bombina bombina; assembly: GCF_027579735.1. NCBI lineage: Eukaryota > Metazoa > Chordata > Amphibia > Anura > Bombinatoridae > Bombina > Bombina bombina. Next base: position 331,049,650 of record NC_069504.1, read on the forward strand.
GACTGAGATCAGTTTACATGAAAAAAACAGATCACCAATCTGTAATACAGAAAAGCCTATTTCCACCATCTATCTCCAACAAACACCAGGAGATCCCTTATACTAGCGAGCACCGCAACATAAGAAAGATAAAAGGCGGTGGAGAATAGGGCATAAAATATAAGAACTGCGCAGCATGACAATCTTTGTAGCATCTCTCTAACAATCTTGGTAGCGTTTCTCTGACAAGCGCGACAAAAAAGGCAGAGGCGGGAAAAAGATTAACCCGCCGTGTCCGCATCCACGCAATATATCTCATGATGGCCAAGCTTCATATATTATATATACAAAGGAAGCCACACTCACCATAAGCGTTGATAAACTAAGAGCGCACCCAAGGGAAAATAAATGACCGCCTGTTAAAATAATAACAAAACACTGGCCCTTAAGATCTGCCCAGGCAACGCATCTCTCAAAGGTATATAAAGAGATTGTGCAGATGCGGATACTACGGGCTGTAGACCAATAAGTGGATGCCCACCCTAATACAATAATACCTTGGTAGTAATACCCAGCGGGTAAAAGGTAATAAACCGCTATAGGTCCCTCCCTTGTGGTGCATACCGGCTAAACAGAAGCGATCCTTCCAAATCCACTACTAGTCTCAACCTGACTTGCAATAAAAGGAAATGGAGAGACACTAAACCCCTTATGACAGAAGGATAGTGACATATGTAGTATAGTAACCGCAATCTGGGATATAAATATAACGGCTGCAGATTTTAACAGCCTCCATGTACGAGAACATAACTCTCATACCGACCATTTGGTTTTGCAGGGGGAAAAAGGCTGTATAAAATACCCCCTTGTCAGGAAGGCAATAAACGGCTGAAGTTGTATTAACCCCCATGCATACGAGGGGAAAACCAGCCCATTATGCTACTCTTCTATGTAGAAGAGTTAAAATCTTCCCTGCATAAACACCACCGTGCTCCACATTACCTGCCCACACTAAATCCCAATAGTTAAGAGATTTATGGTAAGGTCCCTGGGCTCAAATATCTTTAAAGTGGGAATTAACCCCTAATGTGCTTGGGCCTTCTCACCTAGAAGGAATAAGCACTTACCTTAGGAGCTCCAGCTGCAGGGTAGGAGCAGCGTCCTAGGTATGTCAGACTCAGACGACCTCTGACAGGTGACCTGTAGAAAAAGAAAAACAGAGTAACCAACCCTGGTTTCCTTCCTAAGATAGGATAGATACAAGGGGTTGAGTTTCAGGTATTATCAGATCTCATTATGTTATCATTTTGTGTACAAACACTTGCTTCCTTATCTTATATTTGTCTGGAAAACTAAAGCTCAGTACTTAGAGAACAATGAAAAATTATAATTTTATTACTTCACTATCCTGCACCCCACTGGGAGTGTAATTTCTTCTGCTTGCCGTGTTTACTTAGCCTTATCAATAGCTTAGACTACAGTATAGACACTTTCAGTATAGGTGGGGATACCACAGGCTAAATCAGGTCAGAAACCATCTACCCTGGTTCTGATATAGTTCTACAAGTTTGGGAGTAATCAATTTATCACCAAGTCTTTTACTTCCTTAATTGCTTATATATCTTATGCTTGTATAAATGTAATGCTAATATTTATTTAAAGCTGGTATTTTGTTTATTTAGTAGTGCAATTTAGTTGTATGTGTGTATTTGGAAAGGATCATTAAAGGGACAGTAAACACCAAAAATATTATTGTTTCTCCAACATAGGTGTGTCCGGTCCACGGCGTCATCCTTACTTGTGGGATATTCTCTTCCCCAACAGGAAATGGCAAAGAGCCCAGCAAAGCTGGTCACATGATCCCTCCTAGGCTCCGCCTTCCCCAGTCATTCTCTTTGCCGTTGCACAGGCAACATCTCCACGGAGATGGCTCAGAGTTTTTTGGTGTTTAAATGTAGTTTTTATTCTTCTATCAAGAGTTTGTTATTTTAAAATAGTGCTGGTATGTACTATTTACTCTGAAACAGAAAAGAGATGAAGATTTCTGTTTGTAAGAGGAAAATGATTTTAGCAACCGTTACTAAAATCGATGGCTGTTTCCACACAGGACTGTTGAGAGGAATTAACTTCAGTTGGGGGAAACAGTGAGCAGACTTTGGCTGCTTGAGGTATGACACATTTCTAACAAGACTTGGTAATGCTGGAAGCTGTCATTTTCCCTATGGGATCCGGTAAGCCATTTTCTTAATTTTCAATATAAGAATAAAAGGGCTTCACAAGGGCTTTAAAGACTGGTAGACATTTTTCTGGGCCAAAACGATTACTTTATAAGCATATTTAATGGTTTATAACTTTGGAGAGTTATTTTAATCTTGGGAATTTTGTTAACAAAACGGCAGGCACTGTATTGGACACCTTTTTCACTGGGGGCCTTTTCTAGTCATAGGCAGAGCCTCATTTTCGCGCCACTAATGCGCAGTTGTTTTTGAGAAGCAAGGCATGCAGATGCATGTGTGAGGAGCTCAGGTCCACTGAAAATGCTTATTGAAGGCGTCATTTGGTATCGTATTCCCCTCTGGGCTTGGTTGGGTCTCAGCAAAGCAGATACCAGGGACTGTATAGGGGTTAAATATAAAAACGGCTCCGGTTCCGTTATTTTAAGAGTTAAAGCTTTCAAATTTGGTGTGCAATACTTTTAAGGCTTTATGACACTGTGGTGAAATTTTGGTGAATTTTGAACATTTCCTTCATACTTTTGCGTATATTCAGTAAAAAAGTGTGTTCAGTTTAAAATTTAAAGAGACAGTAACGGTTTTATTTTAAAACGTTTTTTGTGCTTTGTTATCAAGTTTATGCCTATTAACATGTCTGAACTATCAGATAGACGATGTTCTGTATGTTCGGAAGCCAAGGTTCCTCTCCATTTAAATATATGTGATGAATGTGACAAACAAAGTAGGGACAATGATGCCACTGATAGTAATGTTGCCCAAAATGATTCCTTAAGTGAGGGGAGTAAGCATGGTACTGCATCATCTCCTTCTATGTCTACACCAGTCTTGCCCACTCAGGAGGTCCCTAGTGCATCTAGTGCGCCAATCCTCCTTACTATGCAACAATTGACGGCTGTAATGGATAATTCTATTAAAAACATTTTAGCCAAAATGCCCACTTATCAGCGAAAGCGCGACTGCTCTGTTTTAGATACTGAAGAGCATGAGGACGCTGATGATAATGGTTCTGTCATGCCCTTACACCAGTCTGAAGGGGCTAGGGAGGTTTTGTCTGAGGGAGAAATTTCAGATTCAGGAAAAATTTCTCAACAAGCTGAACCTGACGTTATTACATTTAAATTTAAATTGGAACATCTCCGCGCTCTGCTTAAGGAGGTGTTATCTACTCTGGATGATTGTGACAATTTGGTCATTCCAGAGAAATTATGTAAGATGGACAGGTTCCTAGAGGTCCCGGTGCCCCCCGAAGCTTTTCCTATACCCAAGCGGGTGGCGGACATTGTAAATAAAGAATGGGAAAGGCCCGGCATACCTTTTGTCCCTCCCCCTATATTTAAGAAATTATTTCCTATGGTCGACCCCAGGAAGGACTTATGGCAGACAGTCCCCAAGGTCGAGGGGGCGGTTTCTACTCTAAACAAACGCACCACTATCCCTATAGAAGATAGTTGTGCTTTCAAAGATCCTATGGATAAAAAATTAGAGGGTTTGCTTAAAAAGATGTTTGTTCAGCAAGGTTACCTTCTACAACCAATTTCATGCATTGTTCCTGTCACTACAGCAGCGTGTTTCTGGTTCGAGGAACTAGAAAAGTCGCTCAATCAAGCATCCTCTTATGAGGAGGTTATGGACAGAGTTCAAGCACTTAAGTTGGCTAACTCTTTTACCTTAGACGCCACTTTGCAATTAGCTAGATTAGCGGCGAAAAATTCAGGCTTTGCTATTGTGGCGCGCAGAGCGCTTTGGCTGAAGTCTTGGTCAGCGGATGTGTCCTCCAAGAACAGATTGCTTAACATCCCTTTCAAGGGGAAAACGCTGTTTGGCCCTGACTTGAAAGAGATTATTTCAGACATCACTGGGGGAAAGGGCCACGCCCTTCCTCAGGATAGGTCTTTTAAGGCTAAAAATAAAACAAATTTTCGTCCCTTTCGCAGAAACGGACCGGCCTCAAATTCTACATCCTCTAAGCAAGAGGGTAATTCTTCTCAAACCAAGCCAGCCTGGAGACCGATGCAAGGCTGGAACAAAGGTAAGCAGGCCAAGAAGCCCGCTACCGCTACCAAGACAGCATGAGATGCTGGCCCCCGATCCGGGACCGGATCTGGTGGGGGGCAGACTCTCTCTCTTCGCTCAGGCTTGGGCAAGAGATGTTCAGGATCCTTGGGCGCTAGAAATAGTTTCTCAAGGTTATCTCCTGGAATTCAAGGAACTACCCCCAAGGGGAAGGTTCCACAGGTCTCAATTGTCTTCAGACCAAATAAAAAGACAGGCATTCTTACATTGTGTAGAAGACCTGTTAAAAATGGGAGTGATTCATCCTGTTCCATTAGGAGAACAAGGGATGGGGTTTTACTCCAATCTGTTCATAGTTCCCAAAAAAGAGGGAACATTCAGGCCAATTTTGGATCTCAAGATCCTAAACAAATTTCTCAAGGTCCCATCGTTCAAGATGGAAACCATTCGGACAATTCTTCCTACCATCCAGGAAGGTCAATTCATGACCACGGTGGATTTAAAGGATGCGTATCTACATATTCCTATCCACAAGGAACATCATCGGTTCCTAAGATTCGCCTTTCTGGACAAGCATTACCAGTTTGTGGCACTTCCATTCGGACTAGCCACTGCTCCAAGAATTTTCACAAAGGTACTAGGGTCCCTTCTAGCGGTGCTAAGGCCAAGGGGCATTGCAGTAGTACCCTACTTGGACGACATACTGATTCAAGCGTCGTCTCTACCACAAGCAAAGGCTCATACGGACATTGTCCTAGCCTTTCTCAGATCTCACGGGTGGAAAGTGAACGTAGAAAAAAGTTCTCTATTTCCGTCAACAAGAGTTCCCTTCTTGGGAACAATAATAGACTCCTTGGAAATGAAGATTTTTCTGACAGAAGCCAGAAAATCAAAACTTCTAAGCTCTTGTCAAGTACTTCATTCTGTTCTTCTTCCTTCCATAGCGCAGTGCATGGAAGTAATAGGTTTGATGGTTGCGGCAATGGACATAGTTCCTTTTGCGCGAATTCATCTAAGACCATTACAACTGTGCATGCTCAGACAGTGGAATGGGGATTATACAGATTTGTCCCCGACGATCCAAGTAGATCAGAGGACCAGAGATTCACTCCGTTGGTGGTTCACCCTGGACAACCTGTCCCAAGGGATGAGCTTCAGAAGACCAGAGTGGGTCATTGTAACGACCGACGCCAGCCTGGTGGGCTGGGGCGCGGTCTGGAAACACCTGAAGGCTCAGGGTCTATGGTCTCGGGAAGAATCTCTTCTCCCGATAAACATTCTGGAACTGAGAGCGATATTCAATGCTCTCAAGGCTTGGCCTCAACTAGCAAAGGCCAAATTCATAAGGTTTCAATCAGACAACATGACGACTGTTGCATATATCAACCATCAGGGGGGAACAAGGAGTTCCCTGGCGATGGAAGAAGTGACCAAAGTAATTCAATGGGCGGAGCTTCACTCCTGCCACTTGTCTGCAATCCACATCCCAGGAGTGGAAAATTGGGAAGCGGATTTTCTGAGTCGTCAGACATTTCATCCGGGGGAGTGGGAACTCCATCCGGAAATCTTTGCCAAAATTACTCAATTATGGGGCATTCCAGACATGGATCTGATGGCGTCTCATCAGAACTTCAAGGTTCCTTGCTACGGGTCCAGATCCAGGGATCCCAAGGCGACTCTAGTAGATGCACTAGTAGCGCCCTGGACCTTCAACCTAGCTTATGTGTTCCCACCGTTTCCTCTCATTCCCAGGCTGGTAGCCAGGATCAATCAAGAGAGGGCTTCGGTGATCTTGATAGCTCCTGCGTGGCCACGCAGAACTTGGTATGCAGACCTGGTGAATATGTCATCGGCTCCACCATGGGAGCTACCTTTGAGACGGGACCTTCTTGTTCAAGGTCCGTTCGAACATCCGAATCTGGCATCACTCCAACTGACTGCTTGGAGATTGAACGCTTGATTTTATCAAAGCGTGGGTTCTCAGATTCTGTCATTGATACTCTTATTCAGGCTAGAAAGCCTGTAACTAGGAAAATTTACCATAAAGTATGGAAAAAATATATCTGTTGGTGCGAATCGAAAGGATTCCCATGGAACAGGGTAAAAATTCCTAAGATTCTATCCTTTCTTCAAGAGGGTTTGGAGAAAGGATTATCTGCAAGTTCTTTGAAGGGACAGATTTCTGCTTTATCTGTTTTACTTCACAAGAAGCTGGCGGCTGTGCCAGATGTTCAGGCTTTTGTTCAGGCCCTGGTTAGAATCAAGCCTGTTTACAAACCTTTGACTCCTCCTTGGAGTCTCAATTTAGTTCTTTCAGTTCTTCAAGGGGTTCCGTTTGAACCCTTACATTCCGTAGATATTAAGTTATTATCTTGGAAAGTTTTGTTTTTGGTTGCAATTTCTTCTGCTAGAAGAGTTTCAGAGTTATCTGCTCTGCAGTGTTCTCCTCCTTATCTGGTGTTCCATGCAGATAAGGTGGTTTTGCGTACTAAGCCTGGTTTTCTTCCGAAAGTTGTTTCTAACAAAAATCTTAACCAGGAGATAGTTGTGCCTTCTTTGTGTCCGAATCCAGTTTCAAAGAAGGAACGTTTGTTGCACAATTTGGATGTAGTTCATGCTCTAAAATTCTATTTAGAGGCTACAAAGGATTTCAGACAAACATCTTCCTTGTTTGTTGTTTATTCTGGTAAAAGGAGAGGTCAAAAAGCAACTTCTACCTCTCTCTCTTTTTGGCTTAAAAGCATCATCAGATTGGCTTATGAGACTGCCGGACGGCAGCCTCCTGAAAGAATCACAGCTCATTCCACTAGGGCTGTGGCTTCCACATGGGCCTTCAAGAACGAGGCTTCTGTTGATCAGATATGTAAGGCAGCGACTTGGTCTTCACTGCACACTTTTACCAAATTTTACAAATTTGATACTTTTGCTTCTTCTGAGGCTATTTTTGGGAGAAAGGTTTTGCAAACCGTGGTGCCTTCCATCTAGGTGACCTGATTTGCTCCCTCCCATCATCCGTGTCCTAAAGCTTTGGTATTGGTTCCCACAAGTAAGGATGACGCCGTGGACCGGACACACCTATGTTGGAGAAAACAGAATTTATGTTTACCTGATAAATTACTTTCTCCAACGGTGTGTCCGGTCCACGGCCCGCCCTGGTTTTTTAATCAGGTCTGATGATTTAATTTCTCTAACTACAGTCACCACGGTATCATATGATTTCTCCTATGCAAATATTCCTCCTTTACATCGGTCGAATGACTGGGGAAGGCGGAGCCTAGGAGGGATCATGTGACCAGCTTTGCTGGGCTCTTTGCCATTTCCTGTTGGGGAAGAGAATATCCCACAAGTAAGGATGACGCCGTGGACCGGACACACCGTTGGAGAAAGTAATTTATCAGGTAAACATAAATTCTGTTTTTTTTTTAAAAGATAGATAATCCCTTTATTTACCATTCCCCAGTTTTGCATAACCAACACTGTTATATTAATATACTTTTTACCTCTGTGATTACTTTAGATATAAACTTCTGCAGACTGTCCCTTAGCGCAGATCTTTTGACAGACTTGCATTTCAGGCAATTAGTGCTGACTCTTAAATAACTTCATGGACGTGAGCACAATGTTATCTATATGGCACACATGAACTAACACCCTTTAGCTGTGAAAAACTGTCAAATTCATTCAGATAAGAGACGGCCTTCCAGAGCTTAGAAATTAGCATATGAGCCTACCTAGGTTTAGCTTTCAACAAAGAATAACAAGAGCAAATCAAATTTGAAGTTGTTTAAAATTGCATGCCCTATGTGAATTATTGAAAGTTTAATTTGGACTTTCCTGTCCCTTTAATATATAACAACCCTTTATAGCCTGCCTTTGGTCGTAGAGATTTCCTAGTGACATACTCCCTCTAGATTTTTTTATTTTGTAGATTGTGCAGGTTTTACAGTACAATTAATAATCAGCACTGCTTTGCTTCTGAGATTAACATATTTGAGCCTAAGCGTTGCATTGTACTTTTACGTGAATGCTGACTTTTAGGGTGTATGCTCATTGTGAACACCTTCACTGTTTTTTGCTAAATAACAGTAGATGACGTCAGTCTCGTATCAAACAATGAAGGTCTCTGTAACTGTATATTACTGTTAACATGAACTTGCTGCACATTGTTGTCTTTTTGTTGGCACACAGCAAACATTACTATACATTCTTTTTTATTAGGAACCTGATTCTTCAAGCAGAAGGAAAAAGGGAATATGAGGAGGTAATGCTCTGGCATTTTAAAATTCAAGCATAACAAACAGACCTGATGTAAAATGTAATATTATGTGTTTATAGTCTTTGTTTACTGCTATCCATGTACAGATCACAAGTAAATAGAGAACAAACTAACAAACATGTGATCTAGTTAGCAGTGTGAACAAAATAACCATATGATTGGGTAAATCTATTTGCAAGAAGTTTATTTTGCCTTAGTGTTGGTTATAATAAGTAAACAGGAGCAAAACATATTCCTCAGGCAAAAGATATTGTGATTTATAAAGGAAAAACAGAACAGATTTTAGAATGTTGTACCAACCTGTCTGTGCTTCTCTGTATTCATAATAATAAAATAGACTAGGAGGGTACTATCAAAAATAGCTCCTTGTATCCTTTTAAATCAGAGGTGATCAACTTTGGCACTCCAGAGGTTTTGAAACTACATTTCCCATGAGTTTGCTAAGCCTCGGAGAGACAGCCAACCAAGATGTCTTTATCAAACTTAGGAACTTGATTAAAGCATTCATGAACTAATATATACACGTAGTTTATATGCTGGTAATTTAAAGCGATGGAAAACTTTAGTTAATTAAATGCTATATATGTAATCTTTGCCATTAAAAAAGTATATTTGTACTGTTTTTTTATTTTTATAATCTATCAATGAAAAGGGGTTAAATCCGTGCCTATAGTAATGGTTCTATTACAATGTTATGGCGGCCCACTGGAATTATTTTTTTTATTGTTACCTGGAGTCAAAAATATTAAAATGTAGGTTGTACATCCTATGATTTTTTAACAGCTTTTTTTTATTATTTCTATTTACAGTGGATTTCTGCTATCAACAATATTTCCAGACAAATTTACTTATCAGATAACCCAGAGGTATATTTTAAATAAATTTATTAATACTTAAAACCTATTTTTTCTTCTCAAAACATCATATACCTACACCACATAGTATCCCTTACGCTGCTAAATTCTCAATGAACTGCAGTTTCCTTCTTAATATAAGGAGAGTCCACTGCATCATTCCTTACTGTTGGGAAATACTGAACCTGGCCACCAGGAGGAGGCAAAGACACCCCAGCCAAAGGCTTAAATACCTCTCCCACTTCCCCCATCCCCCAGTCATTCTTTGCCTTTCGTCACAGGAGGATGGCAGAGAAGTGTCAGAGATTTCGGAGTAGTTCCTTAGGAAGGGTATCTGCCCTTCAATATGGAACTGGAGTTTTAAGTAGTCTTGTCAGCCTCTCAGTTAGAGAATTGACGAAAGTTAGAGTCTGGAGATGCAGGGAGAGTCTTTCTGCGAACCCATCCAGACTGCCTGCTAACAGCTCCTAAGCAATCGGTGTTGACGAGTTTCACTGCCTGCTTGTTTTCTCACTCAAGTCCATGTCAGGAGCGATGCTACAAGACTGTCACACTTGAGAGGTTGTGTTTCTGTTCCACAGCATGGATTCTGGTAAGGTCGTTTAAATTATTTACATATGTTGAAAACACTAGAAGACAGGGTCATTTATTTAGGTAATTTTCGTTCCTTTCGTTCTGATAAATCCCAACGACAGCAACCCTCCACTGAGCCCGAGGAAACCAAGAGCACTTGGAAGCTGGCACAGTCCTGGAATAAATCCAAGCAGAGAAAGAAGCCCGCCGAGACTAAATCGGCATGAAGGGGCGGCCCCCGATTCGGCACTGGATCGTGTAGGGGGCAGACTGTCGCTCTTTTCAGACGCTTGGTTCAGGGACGTGCAGGATCCATGGGCCCTAGAGGTCACAGCTCAGGTATACAAGATAGGTTTCAAGTCTCATCCATCCAAGGGCAGATTTCTCCTCTCAAGCCTGTCTTCCAGGCCAGAAAAGAGGGAAGCCTTTCTGGGATGTGTGCAGGATCTGTCCTCCTTCGTGGTCATTGTCCCGGTACCTATTGCAGAAAGAGGTTTGGGATACTATTCAAACCTTTTCGTGGTCCCAAAGAAGGAGGAACTTTCCGCCCGATTCTGGACCTAAAGTGCTTAAACAAATTTCTAAATGTCCCCTCGTTCAAGATGGAGACGATAAGGTCCATCCTTTCCTTCGTTCAGGAAGGACAGTTCATGACCACTATAGATCTGAAGGATGCTTACCTTCACGTTCCAATCCACAAGGATCACTTCTAGTTCCTAAGGTTTGCGTTCCTGGACCAGCACTTCCAGTTCATGGCACTTCCGTTTGGTCTAGCTACTGCTCCAAGGATTTTTACGAAGGTTCTAGGGGCTCTTCTAGCCGTTGCCAGAACCTAGGGTATAGGAGTAGCTACCTACTTGGACGATATTCTGGTACAAGCACCATATTTTCATCTGGCGGAGGGCCATTCAGAATCTCTTCTCTCTCTTCTTCAATCTCATGGATGGAAGATAAACCTAGAAAACAGTTCTCTTATTCCAAGCACCAGGGTGGAATTCCTAGGTACTGTAATAGACTCCATATCCATGAGGATATTTCTAACAGACCAGAGACGTTGCAAGCTAGCTTCGTCATGTCTTGCCCTCCGGACCTCCTTAAGGTCCTCTGTGGATCAGTGTATGGATGTGATTGGTCTCATGGTGTCCAGCATGGACATCATTCCCTTTGCCAAGTTTCATCTCAGACCGTTGCAACTGTGCATGCTCAGGCAGTGGCACGGCGATCATTCGGATCTGTCTTAACAGATTTCTCTGGACAATCGGTCGAGACAATCGCTCTCTTGGTGGCTCTGTCCAGATCATCTGTCCCAAGGGACATCCTTCTTAGGACCATCCTTGGAGATTGTGACTACGGACGCAAGTCTACCAGGATGGGGAGCTGTTTGGGGTGCGAAGAAGACACAGGGACTCTGGACTCAGGAGGAATGCTCACTCCCGATCAACATTCTGGAACTTCAGGCAATCTTTAATGCTCTGAAGGCTTGGCCCCTTCTGGGTTCGTCCCAGTTTATCAGATTCCAATCAGACAATATAACCTTGGTGGCTTACATCAACCACCAGAGGGCAACGAGAAGCTCCCTAGCAATGAGGGAAGTATTTCGGATTCTGGAGTGGGCGGAGGCCCACAGCTGTTCGCTGGCAGCGATCCACATTCCAGGTGTGGACAACTGGGAAGCGGATTTTCTCAGCAGACGATCCTTTTATCTTGGGGAATGGTCTCTCCATCCCAAAGTGTTTGCAGAGATATGCAACAAGTGGGGGACCCGGAGATAATCTCATGTCGTCCCGTCTCAATACCAAGCTACCCAGATAAGGTTCGAGGTCCAGGGATCATCAGGCAGAGCTAATAGATGCATTAGCAGTGCCTTGGAGGTTCAGTCTAATTTAACTTTTCCCGCCGTTACCACTCCTTCCTCGTGGGGTGGCTCACATCAAGCAGGAGTGGGCATCAGTGATACGGATTGATCCACCGTGGCCTTGAAGGATGTGGTTCGCGGATCTGGTGGGGATGTCATCTTTTCCTCCATGGAAGTTACCTTGTCGCGGGTATCTGCTGGAGCAAGGTCCTTTTGTTCATCAAAATCGAGATTCTCTGAGGATGACTGCGTGGAGATTGAACTCTTAGTTCTAGCCAAGAGAGGTTTTTCTGAGAGAGTTATTCATACTCTCATTCAAGCTCGTAAGCCGGTTACTCGTCGCATCTATCATAAGGTGTGGAGAACCTACTTATTCTGGTGTGAAGAGCGTGGATTTTCCTGGCATAAAGTTAAGGTTGCCAGGATCCTGTCGTTTCTCCAGGATGGACTGGAGAAGGGCCTTTCTGCCAGTTCCCTGAGGGGACAGATTTCGGCCCTGTCTGTTTTACTGCACAAGAGGCTTTCGGAGCTTCCAGTTGTACAGTCCTTTGTTAAGGCTCTGACTAGGATCAGACCTGTGATTTTTTTCTTAAGGTGTTGAAACGGGCTCCGTTTGAGCCCATGCATGAAATTGACATTAAATTGTTGTACTGGAAGGTTCTTTTTCTAATGGCTATTGCTTCTGCATGCAGAGTATCTGATATTGCTGCCTTGCAATGTGAGCCTTATCTGGTGTTCCATTCTGATAAGGCTGTCCTACGTACTAAGTTAGGTTTTCTTCCTAAGGTCATGTCAGACCGCAACATCAGTCAAGAGATTGTGTTTCCTTCCTTGTGTCCCAATCCTCCTCCTTTGAAGGAACGTTTGCTTCATAATTTGGACGTGGTTCGCACCTTGAAGTTCTATCTTCAGGCTACTAAGGATTTTAGACAAACTTCTTCCTTGTTTGTTGTCTATTCTGGGAAGCGTAAGGGTCAGAAGGTCTCTTCGACTTCCTTATCTTTTTGGTTAAGGAGTGTTATCTTTTTTGCTTATGAGACAGCTGGACATAAACCTCCTCAGAGGATTACGGCTCATTCTACTAGAGCAGTGGCTTCCTCTTGGGCCTTTAAGAACAAGGCCTCTATGGATCAGATTTGTAAGGTGGCTACCTGGTCCTCCTTACGTACTTTTTCTAAATTTTACAAGTTTTGATGTTTTTGCTTCGGCTGAAGCAGCTTTCGGGAGAAAGGTTTTGCAGGCTGTGGTGCCCTCAGATTAGGGTCCGCCTCTCTTTTTGTCCCTCCCGTTATCATTCAGTGTCCTCTAGAGCTTGGGTTTAAGTTTCCCAACAGTAAGGAATGATGCCATGGACTCCTTTATATTAAGAAGCAAAACACATATTATGCTTACCAGATAATTTCATTTCCTTCTCTATAAGGAGAGTCCACGGCCCCCGCCCGTGTTCTCCGATGGGCGGCCCTCTAAATTATATTTTTCTTCTGGCACCATTTATACCCTGATATTTCTCCTTTGTTCCCTCGGCAGAATGACTGGGGGATGGGGGAAGTGGAAGAGGTATTTAAGCATTTGGCTGGGGTGTCTTTGCCTTTTCCTGGTGGCCAGGTTCAGTATTTCCCAACAGTAATGAATGATGCCGTGGACTCTCCTTATACAGAAGGAAATCAAATTATCTGGTAAGCATAATTTATGTTTTTCTGCAGGGTTGATAATGCTGCCTAGGTTTCCCTGCAAGGGAATTGCACCAGTTATAGAGGAATTTTGCTTAAATCAGAAATCCTATTAAATTTATTCCAATTATCAATTTTTCTTTGTTCTTTTGCTATCTTTATTTAAAAAAGAAGGCATCTAAGCTAAGGAGCCAGTCAATTTTAGGTTCAGAACCTTGAACAGCTCTTTAATGGTGGCTGACATTTAGCAACCAATCAGCAAGAACAACCTAGGTTGTGATCCAAAAATGGGCCGGCTTCTAAACTTTCTTGCTTTTCAAATAAAGATAGCAAGAGAATGAAGGAAAACGGATAACAGGAGTAAATTAAAAATGTGCTTAAAATTGCATGTTTTATCTGAATCATAAAAGAAATACATTGGGTTCAGTGTCTCTTTAAAGGAGCATTAAATTCCACAATTAAAGGAATTCTAAAGTAAAAATGTAACACTTTTTTCTAATTCACTTCCTTAAACTAAATGTACATAGTCTTTTAATTTGCACCCTTTCTGAGGCACCAGCTCCTACTGAGCATGTGCAAGAATTCACAGAACTTATGTGTATGCATTTTGTGACTGGCTGATGGCTGTCACATTATGCAGTGGAAAGGAAAATAGAGCTAACGTTTCAATTTGTCAGAAATCTACTACTCATTTGAAATTCAAACTAAGTGCATTTTATTATGCATTTACTGATTGTGCTATTCTTATATGTTTAGTGGTCTTTTAATCATCTGCAGTGCGTTTTATTAAGGATTCTAAAACAACATTGCAACAGTTATTTTGCCTTCTTTTGATGTAAAATGCATCAGAATATTTTTGTATAGTAAAATGTACCTGAGCCTGCAAGATTGTATTTGCATCTGTTCATTTTTGGCCACAGCAAAGGGAACCAGAAGCATAGAAACAACTAGGCCTCAAAGGGTTGTATTCCTGAACTGCTCTTGATTTGCAAAACCTTGTTAATTGTACTAACAAAATGACCATCTTAAATCATTTAAACATTTTGTTTTGCAGTGCAATATTTAACTGATGATGTATGCTGTACGTTTATTTAAAGTCCTTTCAGTTAATCTAAATGAGTGCTTTTGTCTGTGCTTCCTCGCAGGCAGTGGCCATCCGGTTAAATCAGACAGCGCTACAAGCAGTGACACCCATTACGAGTTTTGAGAAAAAAATGGAAACTGTACAAAACAGGTAAAACACAACGGTTCCGGGTATCAGGCGCCTTTGGTCACTATTGACATATTGTGGCTGACGCTGTATCTAAGCATTATGTTGTTACCCGCGTGCTCTAACAGTAGAACATATTGTTCATGCCATCAGTCTCTGCCTGAGCTGTCACCACAAATAGCCCCAACATAAAGGCCAGCTCTAAACACGATAAAGCAGAACATGAGCCAGAGACAAAGTCTCTTTATTCTCAAGTAAGCTGTTTATTATGCAATGCTGCAAACATTTGTGAAATGAGTATTATTTAAAGGGACGTGAAACCCAACATTTTTCTTTCATGATTTAGGTAGAACATACAATTTTACACATCTTTCCAGTTTACTTCTATTATCGAAAGTGCTTCATTCTCTTGGTATTATTTCTTGAAGGAGCAGCAATGCACTACTGGTTTCTAACTGAACACATGGGTGCAAATATATATATGCAGCTACCAATCGGCAGCTAGAACCTAGGTTCTTTGCTTCTCCTGAGCTTACCTTAATAAACCTTTCAGCAAAGGATAACAAGAGAAGGAAGCAAATTAAATAATAGAAGTAAATTGGAAAGTTGTGTAAAATGGTATGCTCTGTCTAAATCAGGAATGTCTAATTATGACTTAACTGTCCCTTTAACTCAGCCTTGTTCTTGGCATCAGAATATGCAGACATATGCAGGGCATGGTGCCTAGGAGTTATTCTGTATATATGCGAGGGGTAATGTAGGTTGATTGTGTTATATTATTTTGCTGATTTTTTCTAGCCTCTGTGTAATGAGCTGGACTGTTTGTTTTCTCCCCCTGCCCTGTATGTAATATACTGTGTGCTCATATGAGACTAGCAGAACATATAAGCAGTTTCCAACTAGCAAGTAAAGTCTTAAGAAATATGTTTTACATTTAGTATCAATAAAGCTGCAAACTTATACTGCATAGATCTGATCTTAGCTTCTCAATGACCATGTAACAATCTCATATACAAACTGATGAATGCATCAGGCAAATCCAGTATCCATTACCTAGCTTGCCCCTAAGTTAGTTGTGCAACATAAAGCAATCGCCTGTGCTGAAACAGCCTAAACAAACTGTTTATTTCTAACAACGCTACTATAAATCCCCTCTCTCTGATGACAGTAGCGTAGGGTTATTTCTGTGGGAGTCAGAGACAGCTGTAGTGCACCAAAAAACAAACCAACTCTGGCTGCCATGAGTTTAACCCTATTAACAATATTTTGATCAGCCTTATATTGCAGCCAAGATTTAAACACTTTAATGTTGTAATATAAAACTTTACATTTTGTGTTTGTTTGTAAAAAATAAAATAAAAAAACTGCAGCATACTTTTATGATTGTTTTATTTTACACTGCAGACGTTACAATCCTTATTTTGCCACATACAGTATTTCCTCCTTAACTGGGCTCAGTAGATGCAATAAGATAAAATATTGCAAACCAAAATACAAGTTTTGTTAACAAAATGGACAGTGGCATGCTTTTGTCCACTCCAAATAAGGCAAGTGGTGAGGGTAATTTGGTTATGGAAAAACAATTTCGGCATAAAAAGGAAATTTATGCTTACCTGATAAATTGATTTCTTCTGCGATACGACGAGTCCACAGATTTCATCCTTACTTGTGGGATATTATCCTCCTGCTAACAGGAAGTGGCAAAGAGCACCACAGCAGAGCTGTATATATAGCTCCTCCCTTCCCTTCACCCCCAGTCATTCGACCGAAGGTTTTAGGAAGAGAAAGAAAAAGCTAAAAGGTGCAGAGGTGAATGAAGTTGTAAAAAATAAAATATAATCTGTCTTAAAATGACAGGGAGGGCCGTGGACTCTTCGTATCGTAGAAGAAATCAATTTATCAGGTAAGCATAAATTTCCTTTTCTTCTACAAGATAAGACGAGTCCACGGATTTCATCCTTACTTGTGGGATACAATACCAAAGCTACAGGACACGGATGAAAGGGAGGGACAAGACGGAGACCTAAACAGAAGGCACCACTGCTTGAAGAACTTTTCTCCCAAAAACAGCCTCAGAAGAAGCAAAAGTATCAAATTTGGAAAATTTGGAAAAAGTATGAAGGGACGACCAAGTCGCAGCCTTACAAATCTGTTCAACAGATGCATCGTTTTTAACCCCTTAATGACAACTGACGTACCAGGTACGTCCTGCAAAAACTAGCAGTTAGTGACAATGGACGTACCTGGTACGTCAGTTGTTTAAGAGAGTGCTGGAAGCGATCGCAATCACTTCCAGCAGCTCTCAGGGTATTGCAGTGATGCCTCGATATGGAGGCATCCTGCAATACCTTTTAACAAGCCTCCGATGCAGAGAGAGCCACTCTGTGGCCCTCTCTGCACTGGTAACAATGGTGCTGTGTTCCGGGGGGAAGGGAAGCAAGGAGGCGGCAGCGTGCGGGCGCGCGCGTGCACGTGGGGGGGGCGTGTGCACGTGGGGGCGCGCGTGCACGTGGGGCGCGCGCGCATATTAGCCACTGACACCAATAAAAAAAAAAAAAGTTCAAAACATTAACATTAACATTAAAAAATATATATATAAAAGGATCTGGGGGGGGGTTGGGGGTATTGAGGGGGGGGCTGCTACACTACAGAAAAGTTTATAAATATTTTTGGGGGCAAAAGTTTATAAATATTTTTGGGGGCAAATTGTCTGCCAGTACCCAAGATGGCGGCAATTAAGTAGCAGGGAGGGTTATAGAGCTGTTTGGTGGGGGATCAGGGAGGTTGGGGGCTAAGGCAGGGCTCCATTACAGCAGAATACATTTTTAAAAAAAATAAAATAAAAAAAACTCCTTTTATTTAGTACTGGCAGACTTTCTGCCAGTACTTAAGATGACGGGGACAATTGTGGGGTGGGGGAGGGAAGAGAGCTGTTTGGGAGGGATCAGGGGGTGGGATGTGTCAGGTGGGAGGCTGATCTCTACACTAAAGCTAAAATTAACCCTGCCAGCGCCCTACAAGCTACCTAATTAACTCCTTCACTGCTGGGCATAATTCACGTGTTGTGCGCAGCAGCATTTAGCGGCCTTCTAATTAACAAAAAGCAACGCCAAAGTCATATATGTCTGCTATTTCTGAACAAAGGGGATCCCAGAGAAGCTTTTACAACCATTTCTGCCATAATTGCACAAACTGTTTGTAAATAATTTCAGTGAGAAACCTAAAATTGTGAAAAATTTAAAGGTTTTTTTTATTTGCTCGCATTTGGCGGTGAAATGGTGGCATGAAATATACCAAAATTGGCCTAGATCAATACTTGGAGTTGTCCACTACACTAAACTAAAGCTAAAATTAACCCTACAAGCTCCCTACATGCTCCCTAATTAACCCCTTCACTGCTGGGCATAAAACACGTGTGGTGCGCAGCGGCATTTAGCGGCCTTCTAATTACCAAAAAGCAACCCCAAAGCCATATAAGTCTGCTATTTCTGAACAAAGGCGATCCCAGAGAAGCATTTACAACCATTTGTGCCATAATTGCAGAAGCTGTTTGTAAATAATTTCAGTGGGAAACCTAAAGTTTGTGACAAAATGTGTGAAAAAGTGAACATTTTTTTTAATTTGATCGCATTTGGCGGTGAAACGGTGGCATGAAATATACCAAAATGGGCCTAGATCAATACTTTGGGATGTCTTCTAAAAAAAAATATATACATGTCAATGGATATTCAGGTATTCCTGACAGATATCAGTGTTCCAATGTAACTAGCGCTAATTTTTGAAAAAAAGTGGTTTAGAAATAGCAAAGTGCTACTTGTATTTATGGCCCTATAACTTACAAAAAAAGCAAAGAACGTGTAAACATTGGGTATTTCTAAACTAAGGACAAAATTTAGAAACTATTTAGCATGGGTGTTTTTTGGTGGTTGTAGATGTGTAACAGATTTTGGGGGTCAAAGTTAGAAAAAGTGTGTTTTTTCCATTTTTTCCTCATATTTTATAAAATTTTTTATAGTAAATTATAAGATATAATGAAAATAATGCTATATATTTAGAAAGTCCATTTAATGGCAAGAAAAACGGTATATAATATGTGTGGGTACAGTAAATGAGTAAGAGGAAAATTACAGCTGAACACAAACACCACAGAAATGTAAAAATAGCCATTGTCATTAAGGGTAAGAAAATTGAAAAATGTTCCGGTCATTAAGGGGTTAAAGGCCCATGTGGAAGCCACAGCTCTAGTAGAATGAGCCGTAATTCTTTCAGGAGGCTGCTGTCCATCAGTCTCATATGCCAGGCGGATGATACTCCTCAGCCAAAAAGAAAGAGAGGTAGCCGTTGCTTTCTGATCCCTACACTTTCCAGAATAAACAATGAGTAATGAAGAAGATTGACGGAAATCCTTGGTTGCCTGTAAGTAAAACTTCAAGGCACGGACCACGTCCAGATTATGTAACAGACGCTTCTTCTTGGAAGAAGGATTAGGACACAAGGAAGGAACAACAATTTCCTGATTAATATTCTTATTTGAAACACCCTTAGGAAGAAATCCAGGTTTGGTACGCAAAAGCACCTTATCAGAATGAAATATAAGATAGGGCAAAGCTCCGAAACTCTTCGAGCAGAAGAAATAGCAACCAAAAACAAAACTTTCCAAGAAAACAATTTAATATCTATGGAATGCATGGGTTCAAACGGAACCCCTTGAAGAACACTAAGAACTAAATTCAAACTCCAGGGAGGAGTAATTGGTCTGAACACAGGCTTAATTCTGGATAAAGCCTGACAAAAAGACTGAACATCTGGCACATCTGCCAAACGTTTATGAAGCAAAATTGACAAAGCAGAAATCTGTCCCTTTAAAGAACTTGCTGATAACCCTTTCTCCAATCCTTCTTGGAGAAAAGACAGAATCTTGGGAATCCTAACTTTACTCCATGAGTAACCCTGGGATTCACACCAATAAAGATATTTACGCCATATCTTATGATAGATCTTTCTAGTAACAGGCTTACGAGCCTGTATCAAAGTATTGATGACCGAATCAGAGAAACCCTGCAGATAAAATCAAGTGTTCAATCTCCAAGCAGTCAGCTGCAGAGAATGTAGATTTGGATGCAGGAAAGGACCTTGAATGAGTAGGTCCTGTCTCAAAAGAAGTTTCCACGGTGGCAAAGAGGACATGTCCACTAGATCCGCATACCAGGTCCTGCGTGGCCACGCAGGCGCTATCAGGATTACTGAAGCTCTCTCCTGTTTGATCCGAGCAATCACGCGTGAAAGGATAGGAAACGGTGGAAACACATAAGCTAGGCTTAATGACCAAGGTACTGCCAAGGCATCTATCAGTTTGGCCTGAGGATCCCTCGACCTGGATCCGTAACGTGGAAGCTTGACATTCTGACGAGATGCCATCAGGTCTAATTTCGGTCTGCCCCATTGGCGAGTCAATGAGGCAGACACCTCCGGGTGGAGTTCCCACTCCCCCGGATGAAAAGTCTGACGACTTAGAAAATCTGCTTCCCAGTTCTCTACTCCTGGAATGTAGATCGCTGATAGATAGCAAGAGTGGGCCTCCGCCCATCGGATTATCTTTGATACTTCTATCATCGCTAAGGAACTCCTTGTTCCCCCCTGATGATTGATATACGCCAAAGTCGTGATATTGTCCGACTGGAATCTGATGAATTTGGCCGAAGCCAACTGAGGCCATTCCTGAAGCGCATGGAACATTGCTCTCAGTTCCAGAATATTGATTGGAAGAAGAGACTCCACCTGAGTCCAAACACCCTGAGCCTTCAGGGAATTCCAGACTGCCCCCCAGCCCAGTAGGCTGGTGTCGGTTGTCACTATCACCCACGAGGGTCTGCGGAAACAAGTTCCCTGGGACAGATGATCCGGCAACAACCACCAAAGAAGAGAGTCTCTGGTCTCTTGATCCAGATTTATCTGAGTAGATAAATTTGCATAGTCCCCATTCCACTGTCCGAGCATACACAGCTGCAGTGGTCTGAGATGAAAGCGAGCAAACGGAATGATGTCCATTGCCGCTACCATTAATTCAATGACCTCCATACACTGAGCCACTGATGGCCGTGGAATGGACTGAAGTGCTCGGCAAGTATTTAGAATCTTTGATTTTCTGACCCTCTGTCAGAAATATTTTCATGTCTACCGAGTCTATCAGAGTTCCCAAGAAGAGAACCCTTGTCTGTGGAACTAGTGAACTCTTTTCTATGTTCACCTTCCAGCCGTGAGTTCTCAGAAAAGACAACACTGTGTCCGTGTGAGATTTTGTCAGTTGATAAGTTGACGCCTGGATCAGAATAGCGTCCAGATAAGGCGTCACTGCTATGCCCCGTGGTCTGAGAACCTCCAGAAGGGACCCTAGAACCTTTGTGAAGATCCTGGGTGCTGTGGCCAACCAGAAAGGAAGAGCCACAAACTGATAATGTTTGTCCAGAAAGGCAATTCTTAGGAACGGATGATGATCCTTGTGAATAGGAATATGAAGGTATGCATCCTTCAAGTCCACGGTAGTCATATATTGACCCTCCTGGATCATAGGTAATATTGTTCGTATAGTCTCCATCTTAAATGATGGAACTCTGAGAAACTGGTTTAGACACTTGAGATCTAAAATGGGTCTGAAAGTCCCCTCTTTTTTGGGAACCACGAAAAGATTTGAGTAAAACCCCTGCCCCTGTTCCAGTTTTGGAATGGGGCAAATTACTCCCATGGTAGAAAGGTTTTTTACACGGCGTAAGAACGGCTCTCTTTTTATCTCGTCTACAGATAATCGTGAAAGATTAAACCTCCCTCTTGAGAGAAAATCCTTGAATTCCAGTTGATACCCGTGGGTCACGATTTCCAGTGTCCAGGGGTCCTGAACATCTCTTGCCCAAGCCTGAGCAAAGAAAGAAAGTCTGCCACCTACTAGATCCGGTCCCGGATCGGGGGCCGCCCCTTCATGCTGTCTTTGTAGCGGCTTCTTGGATTGTTTACCTTTATTCCAAGCCTGGTTGGCTCTCCAGACTGACTTGGATTGAGCAAAATTCCCTTCCTGCTTCATGGAGGAAGAGGAAGCAGAGGGTCCTCCTTTAAAGTTTCGAAAGAAACGAAAATTATTTTGTTTACATCTCATCTTAACCGACTTATCCAGAGGTAGGGCATGGCTTTTACCTCCAGTAATGTCAGAAATTATTTCCTTCAATTCAGGCCCGAATAGGGTCTTACCCTTAAAAGGAATAGCTAAAAGCTTAGATTTTGATGACACATCAGCAAACCAAGATTTGAGCCATAACGCTCTATGCGCTAAAATGGCAAATCCTGCATTTTTCGCTGCTAATTTAGCAATTTGAAAAGCGGCATCTGTAATAAAAGAATTAGCTAGCTTGAGAGCCTTAATTCTATCCAAAATGTCATCTAATGGAGTCTCAACCTTCAGAGACTCTTCTAGAGCATCAAACCAAAAATCTGCTGCAGTAGTAACTGGAACAATGCAAGCCGTAGGTTGTAAAAGAAAACCATGATGAATAAATAATTTCTTTAAAAAACTCTCTAACTTTTTATCCATAGGGTCTTTGAAAGCACAACTGTCCTCAATAGGTATAGTTGTACGCTTAGCCAGGGTAGATATAGCTCCCTCCACCTTAGGGACCGTTTGCCAAGAGTCCCGAATGGTGTCTGATATGGGAAACATTTTCTTAAAATTAGGAGGGGGAGAGAACGGTATGCCTGGTCTATCCCATTCCTTTTTTACAATTTCCGAAATTCTTTTAGGAACCGGAAAAACATCAGTGTAAGTAGGTACCTCTAGATATTTGTCCATCTTACACAATTTCTCTGGTGGTATCACAATAGGGTCACAATCATCCAGAGTCACTAAAACCTCCCGAAGTAACAGGCGGAGGTGTCCAAGCTTAAATTTAAAGGACATGACGTCCGAATCTGTTTGAGGTAACACATTTCTGAGTCTGAAAGTTCTCCCTCAGACAGCAATTCCCTGACCCCCAACTCAGAGCACTGTGAGTGTACATCGGAAATAGCCAATAAAGCATCAGAGGATTCAGTATTCACATTAATAGCTGACCTACTGCGTTTACCCTGTAACACTGGTAATTTAGATAATACCTCTGTAAGGGTAGTAGACATAACTGCAGCCATCTCTTGCAGAGTAAAAGAATAAGATGCACTAGAGGTACTTGGCGTCGCTTGTGTAGGCGTTAAAGGTTGTGACACTTGGGGAGAATTGGATGGCATATCCTGGTTCTCTTCAGATTGAGAATCATCTTTAGGCACACTTTCTTGACCTAAAATATGCTTTTTACAATGTAAGGCCCTTTCAGTACAAGAGGTACACAATGTAAGAGGGGGTTCCACAATTGCAATGAGATTCCTCAATGTCAGACATGTTGAACAGACTAGTAATAACCACAATAGTCGTTAAACACTTTATTTATTGATTTAAACAATTTTTTGAGAAATGTGTACTGCGCCTTTAAGTGATAAAAAAGCGCACAAATTTTCCAAAACTGCTTCAAACTGTTAATTTACTCTTTAAAATTAACTACACCTAAACAATGGCTCCAAAAATTATTGCACCCCAAGAGTAAGGGGAGAAATTAACCTCTAAAAGGTATTTAAAGTCACAAATATGTTAGATTTGAAAAATATAACCCCTGCACCTTGCCACAGCTCTGCTGTGGCGCCTACCTGCCCCCAGGGTACTTCAAAATGACTTGACAACAATCCGGTTAACAGAACACCAGTCTAGGCTCCACCAGAGCTAATGCCTGCTGCCTTCTCAGCCAGAGTAAAGTGCGCGTCTGAGCGTGCGAAAATAAGCCCCGCCCATCATGTCCGATGATCGTATAGGCCTGAACAACCGCATGGTGAAGCGGTTTAGAGTATAAGCCATGTGGAAATGCTTTAACCCCTAAGTACACTCAAAATACGGCCAAACTGTTTATATGAACATAAAAACCGTTAAGCATATACCTGCCTCTCTCAGTGTCTCTTTATATAATGGTGTGAAGCCCATTATAATGCTTGGCCCAATATGTCAATAAAATTAAGCACAGGTTTCTCAGTAATAAACTTAGTTTTACAGATCTACTGCTTACCCCTTCCCTTGCAGGGAACTAAATGTCAGCCAGTTCTGATATACCAAGTCTCCTCAGAAATAAAGGGCTGCACATACCTCAATGATGCTTGTAGCATGAAACCGTTCTCCACACTGAAGATGTTTCTTGTATTACCTTCAGAAGCTCTGTGGGAACCAACATGGATCTTAGTTACATCTGCTAAGATCATCAACCTCAGGGCAGAAATCCTTCTTCCATATCCCCCTGAGGAAAATAGTACTCACTGGTACCATTTAAAATAAAAAAACTTCTTGATTGAAGAAACTAAAACTAACACCTCACTTTACCTCTTCATAGTATAACACAGGCAAAGAGAATGACTGGGGTGGAGGGAAGGGAGGAACTATATATACAGCTCTGTTGTGGTGCTCTTTGCCACTTCCTGTTAGCAGGAGGATAATATCCCACAAGTAAGGATGAAATCCATGGACTCGTATCTTGTAGAAGAAAAGCATTTTTTATCTGTGTTTTTATTATTTTCTTTTATTATTTGTTAACAAAATGGCAGTAACAAATCCAGACAAGCAGTGAATGGAGTTTGTCCACTGAAAACAATTGCAGCAAACAGGGTGTTCTGTAAACGTTCACACTCTGCTGCCATATTAATTTATTGCAAGGCATCAGCAGTCAAGTAATTACAAGTGTTTTAAGTCCATTTAAATTACAAGACATTTCTGTTGTGTTGCTATAGAATAACATCAGCCAAGTCTTAACGGTTTTAATAAAAAATTAGCATCTTTTTTACTGCAATTATATTTCAATAGCAAACTCCACTCATCATTTGCCTTATTTGGAGGAGACAATCTGGGCTTTAGTGCAGAGACAACAAGGCTAGACACTGTCATAAAGTTAGTATAAAAGGCATTGTTTTGCAGTTGTTATCTGCTAAAGCCAATTAGGAATATATATGTAGCATGTTTAGCCTTAAAAAGTCAGCAGGGTTTATTTCAGGTTCTAAGGATTGGAAATTGCTAATTTTTAAGAGTTAAATTACATGAAACATTGGCAAAATAAATAGTGACAATCTATTGCAAAGTTGTTTCATTATCCATAACTGAACATTTTATATAAAAATGTCAAGGTGTTTACTGTCTCTTAAAGACCTCAGAATAAATAATGTAAGCAAGAAGGACAATTTATTCTTTCCAATTAAACATAAACGACACAATTACGTTGTGTTTAAATGTATATTGGTATTATTTACCAGGTTTGATCTCTAATAATATCCTGTTTTTGCATGTGTGTCTTTTTATCTGAGAAGTGATAGCGTGAAGCACGTGGACGTACAAAATGAGAGTCCTGTAGCAGAAGCTGCGGATGAAATGCTGCACGAAATCGAGTCTGCGCAGTTAATAGCCCCTGGGACTCCCATTCAGTTTGATATTCTGCTTCCAGCCAGTGAATTCCAAGACCAAAATAGGAGCAGCAGGTACCACAAATAAATGAAATGTTTGAGAGGGTTTAAAACAAGCTCTATATATTATATTATGTTATTAGTTATGTAGTTAAAGGGACATGAAACCCAAAAAGTTTTTCATGATTTAGGTAGAACATATAATTTTAAACAACTTTCCACTTTACTTC
Organism: Bombina bombina; assembly: GCF_027579735.1. Lineage (NCBI taxonomy): Eukaryota > Metazoa > Chordata > Amphibia > Anura > Bombinatoridae > Bombina > Bombina bombina. The sequence goes on from NC_069504.1 coordinate 331,075,047, forward strand.
CGTTATCAAATTTGCTTCATTCTCATGGTATCATTTATTGAAGGAGCAGCAATGCACTACTGGTTTCTAACCGAACACATGAGTGAGCCAATCTGCAGCTAGAACCTAGGTTCTTTACTGCTCCTGAGCTTGCCTAGATAAACCTTTCAGCAAAGGATAACAAGAGAAGCAAGCTAATTAAATAAAGTAAATTTGAAAGTTGCTTAAAATTGTATTCTCTATCTGAATCATGAAATATTGTTTTGGGTTTCATGTCCCCCTAAGAGAACAGAATTAAAAGAAGATTCACATTCTAAACAAATATCACATACTGACAGGAAGTACAAAAAAAGACCAAGAAAATCAAAATAATAAAATATTATTAAAATTCCGGGAGGAGCCACTTACCCCATGACATTTAGGGAACTAACAAGACAGAAAACTTCAGGGCAGAATGTTTTTGTTGAATTATGTGCCCTTTTAATCTGTCTTTATACAGGTCAGTATATTGAGAATAAAGCGCCCCATACGTGTGTGATTCCATAGACGTGCTTAGTAAAGTATTGTATTGACTGCTTAGGCTCAAATTGTTTATTAACTTTCAGACGGACAAATCCATTTGGGGAATCTGAAGATAAAACTGGAAATACTGCAGAGGAAGGTAAAGTTCAAGGAAAAAACAAGACGTTTTCACATGCTTTTTTTTTCTAGTTCACGTTTATTTATAGAATATGAACATAAATTGCAGTATTTTATTTTCCAGCTACTTTGATATATGTGGTGTAATCTATGGCATTTCAAAAAGATAATTTGTTTTTCTGTAAGGGGCATAATTAAATATATATATATAAAAAATTATAAATCTTTTTTTTTTTGGATGAATAAAAAAAAACAATAGACAGAAAAATAACAATGAAATCTTTCACGGTCTTTATAATAGAGCATAAGATTACAGCTAGTTGTCAAAGAAACTGTATAGGGGAGGAAGAAGATAGGAAAAAAAGGCAACCCTTTTAACTCTAAAATATAGTTCTGTAATGACAATAAAGTGAGAATTTTTTTTAACTTTTAAAAAAAAAAAAGATGATATACAGTATAAATTATACCGGGAGGACAAAAGGAGTAACAAAAAAGGGTAATATTAATACAACTTAAAGGGACATGAAACCCACATTTTTTCTTTCATGATTTAGAAAGAGCTTGCATTTTTAAACAACCTTATAATTTACTTCTATTATCTAATTTGCTTCATTTTCCTGTTATCCTTTGCTGAAAAGCATATCTAGATAGGCTTAAAGGGACATTATACACTCATTTTTTTTCTTTGCATAAATGTTTTGTAGATGATCTATTTATATAGCCCATAAAGTTGTTTTTTTAAATAAATGTATAGTTTTGCTTATTTTTAAATAACATTGCTTTGATTTTCAGACTCCTAACCAAGCCCCAAAGTTTTATGTGAATACCGTCAGCTACCTTCTCCAGCTTGCTCCTGTTTGTGTAAAGGGTCTTTTCATATGCAAAAGAAGGGGGAGGGGGGGAGTGTCTTATTTGCCACTTGCAGTGGGCTTTCCAACTACCTTTTCAACAGAGCCAAACTGACAGCTTCTAAGTAAGTTTTTAAACAGTTTTATACTGGATTTTTATATCGGTATCTGTGCATCTTATTCTTTATAGTAGTGTCTATTACATGCAGTTATATGAAAATGAGTGTATACTGTCCCTTTAAGTAGCTGCTGATTGGTGGCTGCAAACAGATGCCTTGTGTGATTGGCTCACCCATGTGCATTGCTATTTCTTCTAAAAAGGATATCTAAAGAATGAAGCAAATTAGATAATAGAAGTAAATTGGAATGTTGTTTAAAATTGTTTTCTCTATCTCAATCATGAAATATTTTTTTTGTGTTTAGTGTCCCTTTAAAAGGACACTGAAATCAGAGCAAAAAGTTGCTCACCACTAGTACCACAGTTATGAAGTTAGTTTGTAGTTGTTGTTTTTTTGTGTTTTATGTTTTTCTTTCTCTCTTGTACCCCTTTTTTTTCCCTTTTTTTTTGTTGTTCTTTTTTTATGTTATGGGGAATCTGTTATTATTACTTTATAAGAATGTATAAAAAGGGCAAAGCGTATATACAGAGATATGCTAGATATTGTCAGTCACAAGGTCTATCCCACGAGTACCGGTGTGGTACAGGGCGGGGGTCATCTAAAGGAATGTAAGCTTCTATAACTTGTAATTTTGTGAATTACAGATGTCAAATCTGATCAATCCCTTGATGTACTGTCTTTCAATGATTGTTGCCCTCAATAAAGATTTATTTCAATTAAAAGGACACTGAACCCAAATTTTTTCTTTCGTGATTCAGATAGAGCAAGCAATTTTAAGCAACTTTCTAATTTACTCCTATTATTATTTTTCTTCGTTCTCTTGTTATCTTTATTTGAAAAAGAAGGCAGCTAAGCTTTTTTCTTGGTTCAGCACTCTGGACAGCACTTTTTTTATTGGTGGATGAATTTATCCACCAATCAGCAAGGACATCCCAGGTTGTTAACCAAAAATGGGCCGGCATCTAAACTTACATTCTTTCATTTCAAATAAAGATACCAAGAAAATAAAGAAAATGTGACAAGAGTAAATTAGAAAGTTGCTTAAAATGTCATGCTCTATCTGAATCATGAAAGAAAAAAATTGGGTTCAGTGTCCCTTTAAGTTCAACCACCCTCTCTCATCCACAATGAAATGAATCATCCACTGTACCATTTATTATAACAAATAATCTAAGAAATATCTGCCTTAGCATAAGTGTTCAGATCAAAATCTTATTTCCCTTCTTACAACTTAAGGGACAGTGGGAAAGAGGGGTAAGGGTTAGCGCTCCAAAAGAATCAGAGCTATCTGACTATGACACGGTGTTGAAAAGTGATTAAATATCACAACTATATTAAATGAGGTCCCAAGGGTATAAATGATAAAATATACAATTTATTTAAAAAGTACATATGATAGACAGAAGTGTGCCGGCACTAAAAAGGTCAACGCTATAGTTATGCTAAAATAAGAACTTTTTTATGATTCAGATAGAGGGGTAGATTTATCATAGTGCGAGCGGACACGATACGATGTAGCTTATCATGTTCGCTGCACATTGATAAATGCCGACAGCATATTCTGTCAGCATTTATCATTGCACCAGCAGTTCTTGTGAACTGCTGGTGCAATGCCGCCCCCTGCAGATTCGCAGCCCATCGGCCGCTAGCAAGAGGTGTCAATCAACCCAATCGTATTCGATCGGGTTGATTTCTGTCCACGGCCTCAGAGCAGGCAGACAAGTTATGGAGCAGCGGTCTTTAGACCGCTGCTTCATAACTTCTGTTTCCGGCGAGCCTACGGAAACAGGGGCATAAAGCTCCATACGGCCCCATAGAATGCAATTTAAACAACTTTCCAATTTACTTCCATTAACAAAATGTGCACAGTCTTTTTATAGTTGCACTTTTTGAGTAACCAGCTCCTACTGAGCATGGGCAGGAATTCACAGACTATACGTATATGCATTTGTGATTTGTGGCTGATGGCTGTCACATGATACAGGGGGAGTGGAAATAGACGTAACTTTGAAATGTGTCAGAAAAAAATCTACTACTCATTTGAAATTCAGACTGAGTGCTATTGCATTGTCTTGTTACCGTGCATTTGTTGCATATGCAAATCTACTGTATTTACTGGGGCTTTAAAAATAACTTATTAAAATTGAGATTATGTTTAAAATGATATCAAGGACGGGCACTCTGGGCATCCCAACTTTCTTTTAACCTTCCCAGATATTTTGACCTCCTGATATTCCACTGTTTTATATTTCTCTCCAAATATCATAAATTATGACTCAATATGTATATTTACCAGTTTTCCCCATCTATCAATTTCTGGGAGGTTCTCTTGTTTCCGTGACTTTGTCATAAATTTTTTAGCGCAATTATACTTAATGTGAAATATTTTTTTTAAATTTATAATCCCATTTTTTAGAGCTGTTTAATAGCATAATACAAGGATCTTATTTTATTTCTGTTTTAAAAACTTTATTCATCCTGTCTCTGATTAGATTCCAGAAATGATAAACTTTTGGACAAGCCCACCATAAGTAACTCATATTGCCTATTTGACCACGCCTTCGCCAACTTGTGGCCTTAGCATCTGAGTAAATTTTCTTAACCCGGAAGGTACCATCTAGTTAAAATTTTAATATTAGTTTCACATATATTCCTGGATATTTATTTATTATCAGTTATTTGTAGTGTAAAGATTTGGCAGCATATTTAAAAATGGTTCTCTACTTTACATTTTAATTCTCTTTCCCGTGATTTAATATAATTGGGGAGTTTGGTACTTCCAGTCATAATTAGCTTATGCATTTAGCATAATTAGCTATATCCAAGGCTTTGTCATTTATATATATTTTTTTAATTCATAGGTTCCCTCATTATCTTATTTCATTCTTTATTCTTCCTACATAGTAACTTGTTCAAAGTTAAACCAGTTCTACATTTTTTTTATCTCCTCTTGTAATATGTATATGTACTTTTAGAGTACTTTTTTTGTACTATTAGAGAGATACCATTTTGATTTTTATTAGATAAATGTATACTAATATTCTTAAGGGGTGGAGTAGTGGTTGTATTATTAACATATTGGGTTATTTTGAAACATTTTTATCCCAATTATTAAAAATGTAATTTATTTTACGATATTCTTTGATCTCATTCACTCTTCCAAAGTTGTTAGTCAGCAGTGTATGGCTAAACACTCCACCCCTTTCGAAATTCCTTTTAATTTTACCCAGGATTTTTATTTTATTTGTTGCAGTAAACCATTCTTATATCCTCCTGAAATACAATTGTTTTTTTAGTAACATTTCAATATTTGGTAAATCCAGAATCCCTATTAATATGCACATATCTTCTATTTATCCTGGGGTGAGAGTTATTCATAATGTAGGAAAAAATTATGTTTTGAATATTTTCTATATATTTGAGGGGTAAATTAATTTATAATGCCTGTAGTAAATACAGTATTCTTGTTAAGTTATTCATTTTTATAACACGTATTCTTCCCAACCAGGAAGTTCTCTTATTTTCCCAAGATTATAAATTTGTTAGAATACTTTGGGCTAAATTACAAGTGAGGCTCTATCTTACCGTGCACTCATAAAGGGATAAATTTGCCCATTTACGGGTGAACATTAAATAACCAGCCATTACAAGTGGCTGGTTAATGTGACCCCGAGCTCACGTTTTCACTTTGTGCTAAGCGCAATTAACCAGAGGTCAGACCTCTGGTTAAAAATAAAAACTTGCCCCCAAAATTAAAGGACAGCACAGTACTATAAGATAAATATATGAGCATATTGTTGCACAAAGCAGTTATAAGGAGTTAAAGTGAGGGGATGTGGGGTGTCAATGGGGGACTGTGTTTTCTCTATAAATATATTTGTATAAGCTTATTTACAAATATTTATGTGTATATAAACATATAAACACATAAATATATATGTATAAAAGCATATACATATATACCATATTTATTTATTGCTGCCAAACGCTGTGCGATTTGCCCGCTGCACTAGGTGACTTGCTGTGGCTGCCGGCATCAAAACGAGGCTCCCTTTTGCTTTTGGCAATGGGAACGCAAGGTCGCGTGCGTGTGCATTACGCCGCACATTTACATGCATTGGTATTACTGAGTGGAGCACAAATATTGCGCTCCACTCTTAATCTAGCCCTTTGTTTTTGAGTATTATAAGCTCTCTTCCTCAACTTAAATGTTTATCAATTTGATTTATTTTGAGTAATTTAAAGGTGTAATATTTCCCCTTAGAAATACAAACTCCATGCTTATCTGTTTTGCAGGTACACTATTGCAGCAGATGTTCGTAGTTCGTTTTTTGGGATCAATGGCCGTAAAATCTGACCATACCAAGAAGGTAATCTTTGAAGCTATGAGGCAAGTCTTGGCTGCGCGAGCAATTCATAATATTTTCAAGATGACCGAATCTCACTTGATGGTCACAAGCAAAAATATCAGGTAACATATCTTTTTAATAACAAGCTGTATAATTGTATGACAGAACACTGTGATGTGATCATATCATTTCATTGTTCAATAGGTCAGTTTGTTAAATGAGATCCCCTGTGCACCAGTTTTATAGCTTTACTTTAGGAAAGGCTTGTTTTGCTTGCACGTATTTACTCATTTTCCTTATAGTAGTGAGACTGCAGCACCAACAGATCATTTTAGCAGTATCTACAAACATTTACACAATGTGCTAGGGTATCATTTAGGTGTATTGTCTCTCTTATTGTGGAAGCAGAAAAAATGCACTTGTTTATAAACATTTTTTACTGTTATTGCTGTCCATAAAGGGTATTGCTTCTTGCAGAGTAGAAAATACGTTTTTTTCTTTTGCTTTTTTCATGGATGATATGAATATTGAAGCCCATTTTTAGTTTTGAAGGATCAGTGGTGATTGATTGGTTAATTGCTGTGTGGTATAAATAGCCCTTATTCTTGGATAAATATATATTTTGACTTTGTTTTGTGTTTCCTATGAAATCCCACAAGGAGGTAGAAGAGACGGAAGTTCTATTACTTACTTTCTAACATTTATGATTCAGTTGTTTCATTTTTTGTATATGATGCGTAAAATAGAGTAGAGAACTGCATAATCAATAAATGCATAATAACAATGCAAAAGTGCTTAGTCTTAAGTTCAAATGAGTAGTAGATTTTTCTTTGACATGTCTAAGTTAGTTCAATTTTCCTTTCCCCTGCATCATGTGACAGGCATCAGCCAATCATAAAATACATATACGTATATACTGTAAAGTCTTGCACATGATCAGAAAGTGTGTATATAAAAAGATTGTGTACACTTTGCTAATGTAAGTGAATTGGAAAGTTGTTTGACATTGCATGCTCTATCTGAATCATTACAGTTTAGTCTTTACTTTAGCAGTCCTTTGATCTAGCAACCTACATGATAACGATCTATACAGTGGCGTCACTAGGGTTGGTGTCACCCGGGCGGTAAGTTATGGTGTCACCCCCCCCCCCCCCAGAAAGCAGACACACACAAAAACACAGGCAAACACACATACAAACACTCAGACACACTTAAAACATACTCAGATGCACACACAAACACTCAGAAACACACTCAGACACACACACAAAAACACACACACAAAAACACTGAGAAACACACACACACACAAAAACTCAGACACACACATACAAAATATGTAAACTGCACTGCATTAATTATAAAGCTCATGCCTAGAGCTGCTCCCTGGCTCAGCAGAGCATCAAATGAAAGATAAACACAGCACTCTAAAAATAAATCACTAAAGAAAAGGTTTAGGTGCAAACTATGAAAATTCTGCTCTCTGACTCTGTTCCAAGTCTGTCAGTGCACAGCCCCGGGCCGCGTGCCTACCGCTTCTTATGGCCAATCACCTCTGCACTCTGCCCACCCACAGACCCCCGCCCGCCCTCCTACCTGTTCAGTGTGCACTTAGTGTACCGTAACCGTAATGGTCTGGTGGGCATCATACGTGGCTCCTTCACTTTAAACAAATCAAATTGGGTGGATTAGTGCGCGCTAAAGGAAGGTATTGCTAAACACTACTCTAAAGATACAATCTCTGTATGTATCAAATACAAGTTAATAACCAAATAGTGAAGCCAAAGCTTCAAGATAGAGAAAGTGCGCTAACAAGCTGAAAGTATACACACCATATAAGGAATTGAAGTGAAAATTTAATAAACATATAGAATAAGATACACAAATATATACACTAAAAATAGGGACGTCTCCCTGTAATGTAAATACAACTAGGAAAAAATCCTAATGAAAAAACAGGTTAAAACCTATAAATGATGAATAATGCAGATACTAATTGATAATCTATGACATAAAAAAGATATAGCATAAAAATGATAATTAAAAGATATGGCATAACAGTGATATCATAAAATAAAACTTAAAAGACAAGCACCAAGTTCATATGTATCAACACAGTGCAGGTGGCCGTATGCAAATGAATGCCGATATTGGAACAGTGGAAAGAAAATAACGGCTTGTACCACAAATAGATACAGTTTACTGTACCGTAAGTCAAGAGAGTGTTCAGAGGGTGTTACCGAGGAGAAGAAATCCTTCGGTCAAGGCTTGGACCGCAGCTGCAGTAACTGCCGTTCCTGGAGATAGAAGTGTGCAAACCTCTGCACATGTGAGTCGGCGTCTGACGTCACAGGCTTCTCATCGGCTCCTCTCAGGGTGTTACTCGCTGCTCCAGCAGCGTAAAGGAAAAGCAGCTGATTGCTGTGTCCTGGTGGGAACTTTCTGTGAAGGCAGACTTGGCTGCTGTAGGTATGTTTAATGATCCAATACAATAGTGGGGCACAAGTTATCCCTCACCTTGGGATATTCAAAGATGCTGATAACCCGGGTTTAAAGTTGCAGTACAGGCTGTACTGAAATATCCCTTGCTGTTTCAAAGTCACAGTGTCACAGTGTCACAAATGCAAGCGACGTGTTTCGCCCTCCCTTGGGCTTTATCAAGATCTTGATAAAGCCCAAGGGAGGGCGAAACACGTCGCTTGCATTTGTGACACTGTGACTTTGAAACAGCAAGGGACGTCCTTATTTTTAGTGTATATATTTGTGTATCTTATTCTATATGTTTATTAAATTTTCACTTCAATTCCTTATATGGTGTGTATACTTTCAGCTTGTTAGCGCACTTTCTCTATCCTTCACTTTAAAGACAGTGTCAAACAGTCATGCGGTCAGATGCCAGGCATCCCCTCATGATTTGCCAGTTCCCGTTTAGAGAGACAGCACAGCAGTGAGTGACTCCACTGCTCCACATGTCACTGAGCAGTGAGCACAGATAGGCAGGCAGGTTTAGGATAGCAGCGCAACTTTGCAAGCCCCACGGCATGCCCACAACATTCATAGCGAAATTGGGCAGGGGAGAAGCAAAGTACAAACAAGCAAAAGCAGCCGGGAAAACTATTTGTTGAAATTGCAGCACTGGCTCAAGGGGCAAAAAAATTGTGTGTCTACATCTTCCCCAGTCCCACCAATGTTCACAAATGCCAGCCCCTCTAATAAAAAAAAATCTATGCATCTCAACATTGTATTTCTTTGAATTTCAAAAAAAAAAAAATTTTTTTTTTGTGTCACCCCCTGGTGGGTGTCACCCGGATGCGGCCCCCCCCCCGCCCCCCCCAGTGACGCCACTGGATCTATACAGCATGTACAACTGCCATATTAATTTGTTTAAATTTAAAACAGATACTATAAACTTTTACTTGAAATCTGGACAATAAGATTCCTGAAGAACTGTTCCTTTATATCTATTCTGCTTAAAATTAAAGAATTTAGAAGAATATATTTATGTTGCAGTAGTTTTAGAGCACAATTACCCGAATATCACTCAGTTAGAATTTTTGTCTTGAGTAATATATTTAAAACGTAACTTTTATTAACCCCTGGACGACGGCGGACTACGTTATTATACCCTCCCTTCTTGTCAATCCCCATAGAAAGACCAGCGATGTACTTGGTATGTTGCTGGTCTTTAAGGGGTTAAAATCATTTAAAAATCAACTTTAACAATACAATTTCTATTTTAAGGTTTAACTACTCCCCATAATTCCATTAGTAGATTGTGATACATTGTAATGGACCAAAAAAAAAGTTTTTTTATTTTTTTTATTTCATAAGCTTTCAAGACCTCACAGACAACCAATTCAGCAACAAACCTATTCCATTATAATTCCAGGGACATTTGTATCTTGAGAAATATTATGTTTAAGACATCAAAGTATATGTTAAAGGAATAGTAAACCCATTTTTTTCTTTCATGATTCAGATAGAGCATACAATTTTAAGCAACTTTCTAATTTACGCCTATTATCAATTTTCTTCATTCTCTTGCTATCTCTGTTTGAAAAGCAAGAATGTAAGCTTAGAAGCCGGCCCATTTTTGGTTCAGCACCTGGGATGTGCTTGCTGATTGGTGGCTAAATGTAGCCACCATTTCAGCAAGCAATATCCAGGGTGCTGAAGCAAAATTAGGCGGGCTCCTTAGCTTAGATTACTGCTTTTTCAAATAAAGATAGCAAGAAAACTAAAAAAATTATAATAGGAGTAAATAAGAAAGTTGTTTTAAATTGCATGCTCTATCTGAATCATGAAACAAAACATTTGGGTTTACTTTGTAATGACATTTGCCACTTGGGAAAAATATGCATCCAGTCCCTATTATTTTATCATCGGGAGGACTACCAAGTTAAAAAGCTACTATAAATAAAATATCAGGCCTATTGAAAGGAGGATATGTAATGCCTGCTTATTATACTTAGAGGAAAGGCTTTCATAAGTATCTGTTCAACCCCAAGCTTGTTTATCACATAGCACACCCTCAGTAAACCAGATCATTTGGAATTTACAAAAATCAATTAAATGTTAAATTTACTTCCAAAATCAATTGTAGTAATAGGACACATTAGTAACAACTATTAGTAATCGCCACTGACGCATTTTGCCATCATGCCATTCTGTATTCTTTCCTCAGTGTCTAATTTGGTTGTTGTGTTGTCAATTTATTAATATAGACTTCCTATTTCCAGTCATAATTGAAGGCAATACAGATTAACAACAAATATTTGGGACAGTTAAAGGGACACTGAACCCAAATGTTTTTCTTTTGTGATTCAGATAGAGCATGCAATTTTAATCAACTTTCTAATTTACTCCTATTATCAATTTTTCTTCGTTCTCTTGCTATCTTTATTTTAAAATGAAGGCATCTAGGCTTTTTTTGGTTCAGTTCTCTGGGACATGAAACCAACATTTTTTCTCTCATGATTCATATAGATCGTACAATTTTAAGCAACTTTCCAATTTACTTTTATTATCCAATTTGCTTCATTTTCTTGGTATCCTTTGTTGAAGGAGCCATAATGCACTACTGGGAGGTAGCTCAATACAACAGACAGGGCCTTTACTCTTCTCTAGATGCAGATCATTAGCCTCATAGGGGTCGATTTATCAAGCTACAGCGGACAGGGGCTTACATATTGCACAAGAGCGCTTTTTCTTCTGTTAAGTGTGATCAGTCCACGGGTCATCATTACTTCTGGGATATTACTCCTCCCCAACAGGAAGTGCAAGAGGATTCACCCAGCAGAGCTGCATATAGCTCCTCCCCTCTACGTCACTCCCAGTCATTCTCTTGCACCCAACGACTAGATAGGATGTGTGAGAGGACTATGGTGATTATACTTAGTTTTATATCTTCAATCAAAAGTTTGTTATTTTAAAATAGCACCGGAGTGTGTTATTACCTCTCTGGCAGAGTTTGAAGAAGAATCTACCAGAGTTTTGCTATGATTTTAGCCGGAGTAGTTAAGATCATATTGCTGTTCTCGGCCATCTGAGGAGTGAGGTAAACTTCAGATCAGGGGACAGCGGGCAGATGAATCTGCATAGAGGTATGTAGCAGTTTTTATTTTCTGACAATGGAATTGATGAGAAAATCCTGCCATACCGATATAATGTCATGTATGTATACTTTACACTTCAGTATTCTGGGGAATGGTACTTCACTAGAATTACACTGTAAGAAATACATAAAGCTGTTTAATAACTAGAGATTATGTTTAACGTTTTTGCTGGAATGTAAAATCGTTTTCATTTGCTGAGGTACTGTGTGAATAAATGTTTGGGCACTATTTTTCCACTTGGCAGTTGCTTAATCTATTTTCTGACAGTTTCTGTTCTCCCTCACTGCTGTGTGTGAGGGGGAGGGGCGGTTTTTTGGCGCTTTTTCTAGCATCAAATATTTCAGTCAGCAACTCATTGTATTCCCTGCATGATCCGGTTCATCTCTACAGAGCTCAGGGGTCTTCAAAACTTATTTTGAGGGAGGTAATTTCTCTCAGCAGAGCTGTGAGAATTATAGTTTGACTGAGATAAAAAACGTTTATTCTGTAATTTGTTTCCTGCTTTCAGAATTTGTTATCTTTGCTAATGGGATTAAACCTTTGCTAAAGTTGTGTTGTTTACAAGGATTGAGGCTATAACTGTTTCAATTTATTAATTTTCAACTGTCATAGATCTTCTGTGCTTCTTAAAGGCACAGTACGTTTTAATATTATTCTAATTGAATTGTATTTCCAAGTTGCAAGTTTATTTGCTAGTGTGTTAAACATGTCTGATTCAGAGGATGATACCTGTGTCATTTGTTGCAATGCCAAAGTGGAGCCCAATAGAAATTTATGTACTAACTGTATTGATGCTACTTTAAATAAAAGTCAATCTGTACAAATTGAACAAATTTCACCAAACAACGAGGGGAGAGTTATGCCGACTAACTCGCCTCACGTGTCAGTACCTACATCTCCCGCTCAGAGGGAGGTGCGTGATATTGTAGCGCCGAGTACATCTGGGCGGCCATTACAAATCACATTACAGGATATGGCTACTGTTATGACTGAGGTTTTGGCTAAATTACCAGAACTAAGAGGTAAGCGTGATCACTCTGGGGTGAGAACAGAGTGCGCTGATAATATTAGGGCCATGTCAGACACTGCGTCACAGGTGGCAGAACATGAGGACGGAGAACTTCATTCTGTGGGTGACGGTTCTGATCCAAACAGACTGGATTCAGATATTTCAAATTTTAAATTTAAACTGGAAAACCTCCGTGTATTACTAGGGGAGGTGTTAGCGGCTCTGAATGATTGTAACACAGTTGCAATACCAGAGAAAATGTGTAGGTTGGATAAATATTTTGCGGGTACCGACGAGTACTGAGGTTTTTCCTATACCTAAGAGACTTACTGAAATTGTTACTAAGGAGTGGGAAAGACCCGGTGTGCCGTTCTCACCCCCTCCGATATTTAGAAAAATGTTTCCAATAGACGCCACCACAAGGGACTTATGGCAAACGGTCCCTAAGGTGGAGGGAGCAGTTTCTACCTTAGCTAAGCGTACCACTATCCCGGTGGAGGATAGCTGTGCTTTTTCAGATCCAATGGATAAAAAGTTAGAGGGTTACCTTAAGAAAATGTTTGTTCAACAAGGTTTTATATTGCAACCCCTTGCATGCATTGCGCCGATCACGGCTGCAGCGGCATTCTGGATTGAGTCTCTGGAAGAGAACATTGGTTCAGCTACTCTGGACGACATTACGGACAGGCTTAGAGTCCTTAAACTAGCTAATTCATTCATTTCGGAGGCCGTAGTACATCTTACTAAACTTACGGCAAAGAATTCAGGATTCGCCATTCAGGCACACAGGGCGCTGTGGCTAAAATCCTGGTCAGCTGATGTTACTTCTAAGTCTAAATTGCTTAATATACCTTTCAAAGGGCAGACCTTATTCGGGCCCGGGTTGAAAGAGATTATCGCTGACATTACAGGAGGTAAAGGCCATGCCCTGCCTCAGGACAAAGCCAAAGCCAAGACTAGACAGTCTAATTTTCGTTCCTTTCGTAATTTCAAAGCAGGAGCAGCATCAACTTCCTCTGCACCAAAACAGGAAGGAGCTGTTGCTCGCTACAGACAAGGCTGGAAACCTAACCAGTCCTGGAACAAGGGCAAGCAGACTAGGAAACCTGCTGCTGCCCCTAAAACAGCATGAATTGAGGGCCCCCGATCCGGGATCGGATCTAGTGGGGGGCAGACTTTCTCTCTTCGCCCAGGCTTGGGCAAGAGATGTTCAGGATCCCTGGGCGCTAGAGATAATATCTCAGGGATACCTTCTGGACTTCAAATACTCTCCTCCAAGAGAGAGATTTCATCTGTCAAGATTGTCAACAATCCAGACAAAGAAAGAGGCGTTTCTACGCTGCGTACAAGAGCTCTTGTTAATGGGAGTAATCCATCCAGTTCCACGATCGGAACAGGGACAGGGGTTTTACTCAAATCTGTTTGTGGTTCCCAAAAAAGAGGGAACTTTCAGACCAATCCTGGACTTAAAGATCCTAAACAAATTCCTAAGAGTTCCATCGTTCAAGATGGAGACTATTCAGACAATTTTACCTATGATCCAAGAGGGTCAGTACATGACCACTGTAGATTTAAAAGATGCTTACCTTCACATACCGATTCACAAAGATCATTATCGGTACCTAAGGTTTGCCTTCCTAGACAGGCATTACCAGTTTGTGGCTCTTCCATTCGGATTGGCTACAGCTCCAAGAATCTTCACAAAGGTTCTGGGTGCTCTTCTGGCGGTACTAAGACCGCGGGGAATCTCGGTAGCTCCATACCTAGACGACATTCTGATACAAGCTTCAAGCTTTCAAACTGCCAAGTCTCATACAGAGTTAGTGCTGGCATTTCTAAGGTCACATGGATGGAAGGTGAACGAAAAGAAAAGTTCACTCGTTCCACTCACAAGAGTTCCCTTCCTGGGGACTCTTATAGATTCTGTAGAAATGAAGATTTACCTGACAGAGGACAGGCTAACAAGACTTCAAAGTGCTTGCCGCACCCTTCATTCCATTCAACACCCGTCAGTGGCTCAATGCATGGAGGTAATCGGCTTAATGGTAGCGGCAATGGACATAGTACCCTTTGCACGCTTACACCTCAGACCACTGCAACTGTGCATGCTAAGTCAGTGGAATGGGGATTACTCAGACTTATCCCCTTCTCTGAATCTGGATCAAGAGACCAGAAATTCTCTTCTATGGTGGCTTTCTCGGCCACATCTGTCCAGGGGGATGCCATTCAGCAGACCAGACTGGACAATTGTAACAACAGACGCCAGCCTTCTAGGTTGGGGTGCCGTCTGGAATTCTCTGAAGGCTCAGGGACAATGGAGTCAGGAGGAGAGTCTCCTGCCAATAAACATTCTGGAATTGAGAGCAGTTCTCAATGCCCTCCTGGCTTGGCCCCAGTTGACAACTCGGGGGTTCATCAGGTTTCAGTCGGACAACATCACGACTGTAGCTTACATCAACCATCAGGGAGGGACAAGAAGCTCCCTAGCTATGATGGAAGTATCAAAGATAATACGCTGGGCAGAGTCTCACTCTTGCCACCTGTCAGCAATCCACATCCCGGGAGTGGAGAACTGGGAGGCGGATTTCTTAAGTCGTCAGACTTTTCATCCGGGGGAGTGGGAACTTCATCCGGAGGTCTTTGCCCAAATTCTTCTACGTTGGGGCAAACCAGAGATAGATCTCATGGCGTCTCGACAGAACGCCAAGCTTCCTCGTTACGGGTCCAGATCCAGGGATCCAGGAGCAGTCCTGATAGATGCTCTGACAGCACCTTGGGACTTCAGGATGGCTTACGTGTTTCCACCCTTCCCGTTGCTTCCTCGATTGATTGCCAGAATCAAACAAGAGAGAGCATCAGTGATTCTAATAGCACCTGCGTGGCCACGCAGGACTTGGTATGCAGACCTGGTGGACATGTCATCCTGTCCACCTTGGTCTCTACCTCTGAAACAGGACCTTCTGATACAGGGTCCCTTCAAACATCAAAATCTAACTTCTCTGAAGCTGACTGCTTGGAAATTGAACGCTTGATTTTATCAAGACGTGGATTTTCTGAGTCAGTTATTGATACCTTAATACAGGCTAGGAAACCTGTTACCAGAAAGATTTACCATAAGATATGGCGTAAATACCTATATTGGTGTGAATCCAAAGGTTACTCTTGGAGTAAGGTTAGGATTCCTAGGATATTGTCTTTTCTACAAGAAGGTTTAGAAAAGGGTTTATCTGCTAGTTCATTAAAGGGACAGATCTCAGCTCTGTCCATTCTGTTACACAAACGTCTGTCAGAAGTTCCTGACGTCCAGGCTTTTTGTCAGGCTTTGGCCAGAATTAAGCCTGTGTTTAAAACTGTTGCTCCACCATGGAGTTTAAACCTTGTTCTTAATGTTTTACAGGGCGTTCCCTTTGAACCCCTTCATTCCATTGATATAAAGTTGTTATCTTGGAAAGTTCTATTTTTAATGGCTATTTCCTCGGCTCGAAGAGTCTCTGAATTATCAGCCTTACATTGTGATTCTCCTTATTTGATTTTTCATTCGGATAAGGTAGTTCTGCGTACTAAACCTGGGTTCTTACCTAAGGTAGTCACTAACAGGAATATCAATCAAGAGATTGTTGTTCCTTCTTTGTGCCCAAATCCTTCTTCGAAGAAGGAACGTCTACTGCACAACCTGGATGTAGTCCGTGCTCTAAAATTTTACTTACAGGCAACTAAGGAATTTCGACAAACGTCTTCTCTGTTTGTCATTTACTCTGGGCAGAGGAGAGGTCAAAAAGCTTCCGCTACCTCTCTTTCTTTTTGGCTTCGTAGCATAATTCGTTTAGCTTATGAGACTGCTGGACAGCAGCCTCCTGAAAGAATTACAGCTCATTCTACTAGAGCTGTGGCTTCCACTTGGGCCTTCAAGAATGAGGCCTCTGTTGAACAGATTTGCAAGGCTGCAACTTGGTCTTCGCTTCATACTTTTTCCAAATTTTACAAATTTGACACTTTTGCTTCATCGGAGGCTATTTTTGGGAGAAAGGTTCTTCAGGCAGTGGTTCCTTCTGTATAAAGAGCCTGCCTATCCCTCCCGTCATCCGTGTACTTTTGCTTTGGTATTGGTATCCCAGAAGTAATGATGACCCGTGGACTGATCACACTTAACAGAAGAAAACATAATTTATGCTTACCTGATAAATTCCTTTCTTCTGTAGTGTGATCAGTCCACGGCCCGCCCTGTTTTTAAGGCAGGTAAATATTTTCAATTTATACTCCAGTCACCACTTCACCCTTGGCTTTTCCTTTCTCGTTGGTCCTTGGTCGAATGACTGGGAGTGACGTAGAGGGGAGGAGCTATATGCAGCTCTGCTGGGTGAATCCTCTTGCACTTCCTGTTGGGGAGGAGTAATATCCCAGAAGTAATGATGACCCGTGGACTGATCACACTACAGAAGAAAGGAATTTATCAGGTAAGCATAAATTATGTTTTTGCACTCTTGTGCAACGCTGACCCTGCCTGCGCACAGCCTATCACGCTCGGGCTGGAGCTGTCAATCTCCCCGGTCAGACGAGAACAGGGAGATTGAAATTCTCCTCCTAAGAGGTTAGGGAAGCAGCGGTCTGATGACCGCTGCTTGATAAAAACGGACTGCAGGTTCTCTTATGAGAACCTGCAGTCGTAGGGGGTGAAGGCAGGCGATGCCGTTGATAAATTGACCCAATAGTGGCAACCAAAGAAGTAATTAATTTCCACGCTTCCACATGTACACAATAGCGCTCCATTTTCTTTGCCACTAGAGCAACAATTCCTAAATGATTGAGTTTTCCTCAGGATCTGCGATACGTTTAATCTGTAGTGAGAGAGAGTGGAGACGTTTCTGTTTGATGTTTTACTGTAAATACAAAAAGTTAAATGTTTTCTCATTACAATATAAGACTTCAGGCAGCAATAGATCTACAATCTACCGCACTATCACACTCAACTGCTAGAAATAGAAATAGTACCTACAGGAAAGAAGGATGATTTGCTAGGACTTTACAGAAGTCTGTGATAAGGCACCTTCCAGGCAAGATGAAGTTGTCTGTGTTATAGACGTTACTAATGTTAACAAGGTGGGATCTTTTAAACCTGATTGTGAGTGTGGTTAGGTTTTCTTGGATGAATGTTACTAAAATTATTCAGGAAAATGGTCAGTATTTGCATTAATTCAGCTTGTATTTTTGTGGAATCAGTGATGCAATATACACTGTAAAATCTGTATAATTAGAGTCTCAGAATATCTTAGTGGTCATAGAGAAATGCTGCACAGTATTTTACACAATGAAAGGCAGTTTGTATTACCTGCAGGGTTGTATGTTTTGCTTATAGGAATCTGATTATACAAACGTTTCCATACACCTATTATCTTATAGTATTTGTTTTAACTGCAGATTCATCGATCCTCAAACACAAGTTACAAGAATAAGTGTGAGTATTCATTTTCAACCTTTATGTTATGTTACGTAATTCATTTTTTGATAGCATTGTGATAACATGAACTATTCGATCACCTGTGAACACGATTTGTTTATTTTTGCAGAAATATACAATTGAGTAAATTCTCTAAAAGCGACCACTTAATTTTTAAAATGCTGTACAGATTTGCCATTTGTTCTGCTGCTTTAAATCATCTGCTTATGCTCAGTATAGTGACGTAGCATTAATGTTAAAGTATAATATATGGTGCTTTCTAGAAATAGGTAGAAATTTCCCAGAAATCTGTGAGGTAAATTGTAGGGTTGCCAAAAACTGTAATTTCCATCTAAAGGGACGGAGAGTCCACGGCTTCATTCATTACTGTTGGGAATTAAGAACCTGGCCACCAGGAGGAGGCAAAGACACCCCAGCCAAAGGCTTAAATACCTCCCCCACTTCCCTCATCCCTCAGTCATTCTTTGCCTTTCGTCACAGGAGGATGTGCCGAAGATCGGAGTAGTCTCTTATGCAGGGTAGTACTCTGGTGTTTTAAGTAGTCCTGTCAGCCTCTCAGTGAGAGCCTGGGCGAAAGTTAGAGTTCGGAGATGCAGGGAGAGTCTTTCTGCAAAACCATCCTGACTCATATTAACAATTCTTCTAGCAATCAGCGTTGACGAGTTTCGCTGCCTGCTTTCTGCACTCATGTCCATGTCAGGAGTGAGGCTACTAACCTGTCACTTGAAGGGCCGTGTTCCTGTTCCACGGTGTAGATTCTGGTAAGATTGTTTCATTTTTTATTACATAATGATATCACGGAAGACAGGGTCACAGTGTGACGCCTTTTATCTTTAAAGAATCAAGGATTAGTATTCCTGGAAAGGGGATTATTGAACAGGGGGGGTTTATACATGATATTGTTTGCGTCATTGCTGCGTTATGTGCGAGATGAGGCTCTGGCAATGTGTGGAACTTTCAGGTTACTTACGTGAGTATTGCGTGGCCCTTTTTTGGCGCGTTTTTCTCCTTAGTGCAGGGGCGGTCCTGCCAGGTATTCCATGTGACCGGGTGTGACTATCTTTCTTCCTCTGTTGATCAGCGGCGCAGGAGACAAAACAGTTTCTGTAGTCCGGGTCATAGGAGGTGGTGAGTGCCCCGGCCTTTTGAAGTTATAAAGGTGCCTATTTATTAAGTTAATCTAGTACGTAATAAAAGCCCAAGCTATGGAGGACTCTGACACGTTATAGGGTTCTCCCTCTTTAACAAGGTCTCATTCCTGTGTTTATTGTGAGGAGGTTCTGGTAGAACAGCTTGCTCAACTATGTTCCACATGCCTTGATAAAGTTACGACATCTAATAGTAAACGGATGTCTAGTACTACGGAGCCGTCCAGCTCTGAGGGTTCCCCGTTCCATGAGGTGCGTTCCCTGCATTCATCTCAAATTGCACATGCAGCACCCCAGGGTCCAACCATTACTCCTGCGGGAGAGATTCGTTGGCCGATTTTGCGGATCAACTGCAAACGGCGGTATCGAAAGTGATCCATGCCTTATCACGTTCTGCTAAGCACAAGCGTAGGGTGTATCATGGCGGCCAGGCCCAGGGATTGTCTACACCTATGGAAATATCACTATACTATACTATGGAGATATCATATACGATGACGAGACCCACTCCAACCTCCAGCTGCGGAGGAGCCTGACTTCAGGTTTAGGATAGAGAATTTGCGCTTTTTACTGAAGCAAGTGCTTGATACTCTGGAGGTTCCCGGAACCAAAGCTTCCGGAGGAGCCTGCGATTCCTAAGCTTGATAAGGTATATGAGGACAGGGTGGTGCCTCAGGCCTTCCCAGTTCCTGTAATGAAGGCTAATATTATTCAGAATGAATGGGAGCGATTAGGTTCTTCTTTTTCTCCTTCTTCCTTTAAGAAACTGTTCCCCATTCCGGACTCTCAGCTTGAGCTGTGGGGTACTGTGCCTAAGGTGGATGGTGCTATCTCCACGCTCGCAAAGCGGACAACTATTCCCCTTGAGGATAGTTCGTCGTTTAAAGAGCCCATGGATAAAAAGTTGGAAAACATGTTAAGGAAGATGTTTTAACACACAGGGTTTGTTTTTCAGCTGGCAGCGGCCATAGCCGTGTTTGTTGAAGCTGCAACATATTGGTGTGAATCCCTGTGTGAAATGGTCATGGGGGAGACTTCCATCTACGAGATACAGGATAAGATTAAGGCACTGAAGGTCGCCAATTCTTTCATCTGTGATGCCAATATGCAAATTATTGGCCTGAACGCTAAGGTGTCAGGTTTTTCCGTTTTAGCTCGCAGGGCTCTTTTGCTAAATTCTTGGTCTGCGGACATGACCTCTAAGTCAAGGCTGTTGTCCCTGCCTTTTCAAAGAAAGATTCTGTTCGGTCCAGGATTGGATTCGATCATATCCACGGTTATGGGAGGCAAGGGAGCTTTCCTACCGCAGGGGGGATAAGGGGTCTAGGGTACTATTCAAATCCTTTTTTGTGGTTCCAAAGGAGGGCACGTTACGCCCGATCCTGGACCTAAAGTGTTTAAACAAGTTTCTGAGTGTTCCATCGTTCAAAATGGAAACGATCAGATTTATTCTGCCCCTAGTTCAAGAGGGACAGTTCATGATAACTATAGACTTGAAGGACGCTTACCTTCATGTGCCAATTCACAGGGACCACTTCAAGTTCCTAAGATTTGCGTTTCTGGACCAACACTTCCAGTTTGTGGCCCTTCCCTTTTGTCTGGCGAAGGCCCGAGAGTATTCATGAAGGTTCTGGGGGCGCTACTTGCAGTGGCCAGATCCAGAGGCATTGCTGTGGTGCCCTATCTGGACGACATCCTAGTCCAGGCGCCGTCGCTCAGTCTCGCAGAGGATCATTCGAGGGCTCTTCTTCTTTTGCTCCAATCTCACGGTTGGAAGATCAACTCAGGAAAGAGTTCCCTGGTTCCCAGCAACAGGGTGGATTGCCTGGGCACGATAATAGACTCTATGTCCATGAAAATATTTCTCACAGACCATCGACGCAGGAAGATTGCGTCCTTTTGTCTTGCCCTTTAGTCCTCCTCAAGCCCCTTGATGGCTCAGTGTATGGAGGTGATCAGACTCATGGTTTCCAGCATAGATGTCATTCCATTCGCCAGGTTCCATCTCAGACCTCTTCAATTGTGCATGTTGAGACAGTGGAGCGGCAACCATTCAGATCTATCGCAGCAGATATCCATGGATGCTCGGACTCGGATCTCCCTCTCTTGGTGGATCTGTCCGGTGCAACTGTCCATGGGGACATCCTTCTTGAGGCGGCCTGGGGGATTGTGACCATGGACATGAGTCTGGCAGGATGGGGAGCTGTTTGGGGTGCCAGGATGGCACAAGGAAAATGTTCCCAGGAGGAGTCTCTCCTTCCGATAAATATTCTGGAACTCTAAACAATCTACAATGCTCTGAAGGCATGGCTTCCTCTGGGGTCGTTCAGCTTCATCAGATTCCAGACCGACAACATAACCTTGGTGGCTTACATCAACCATCAGGGGGGTACGATTAGCTCCCTAGCCATGAGGGAGGTGTCTCGGATCTTGGAGTGGGCGGAGTCCCACAGCTGCTCGCTCTCAGCGATTCACATTCCAGGTGTGGACAACTGGGAAGCAGACTTTCTCAGCAGGCAATCCTTCCATCCGGGGAAATGGTCTCTTCACCCCGAAGTGTTTGCGGAGATTTGTCTCAGGTAGGGAAAGCCGGAGATAGATCTTATGGCGTCCATACTCAATTGCAAGCTACCCCCGATACCGGTCGAGGTCCAGGGATCCCCAGGCAGAGCTGATAGATGCCTTAGCGGTGCCTTGGGGGTTCAGCCTAGCTTACATTTTTCCACCGTTACCACTTCTACCTCGTGTAGTGGCACGCATCAAACAGGAGCGAGCTTCGCCCATTCTGATTTCTCCATCGTGGCCGCGGAGGACGTGGTTTGCGGATCTAGTGGGGATGTCATCCTCTCCGCCATGGAGGTTACCCTGTCGCAGGGATCTGATGGAACAGGGTCCTTTTCAACATCAAAATCTCGATTCTCTGAGGCTGACTACGTGAACGGCTAGTCTTGGCCAAGAGAGGTTTTTCTGAAAGTGTGATTGATACTCTAATTCAGGCAAGGAAGCCAGTCACTCCTCGCATCTACCATAAGTTGAGGAGGACTTACTTGTCCTGGTGTGAGAAGCATGGATATCCTTGGTATAAAGTGAAGGTATCCAGGATTCTGTCCTTTCTCCAAGACGGTTTGGAGAAGGGTCTTGCCGCCAGTTTCTTAAAGGGACAGATTTTGGCATCATCAGTCTTGTTGCATAGGAGACTCGCTGAGCTCCCTGACATCCAATCTTTTGTTCAGGCTCTTTCAAGAATCAGGCCTGTCTTTAGTCTGCTACCCCATGGAGCTTAAATTTGGTCCTTAAGGTATTGCAGAAAGTTCAGTTTGAGCCTATGCATTCCATTGACATTAAAATTCTGTCCTGGAAGGTTCTCTTCCTGTTGGCCATTGTATCGGCATGCAGAGTATCTGAACTGGCTGCCTTGCAATGTGTGCATCCTTAGCTGGTTTTTCATGCGTATAAGGCTGTGCTTCGCACTGGTTTGGGGTTTCTTCCCAAGGTGGTGTCTAATGTAACATCAATCAGGAAATAGTTGTTCCTCCTTTGTGTCCTAACCCTTCTTCTTCTAAGGAGAGGTTACTTCATAACCTGGATGTGGTTTGTGCCTTAAAGTTCTATCTTCAGGCTACAAAGGATTTCAGACAGTCTACATCTCTTTTTGTGGTGTATTCAGGAAAGTGCAAGGGGCAGAAAGCCTCTTCTACTTCTTTGTCCTTTTGGTTGAGGAGCTTGATTTGCTTGGCCTATGAGACAGCGGGACATAAGCCTCCTCAGAGGATCACGGCTCATTCAACTAGAGCTGTGGCTTCGTTTTGGGCCTTCAAGAATGAGGCCTCTATGGAGCAAATTTGTAAGGCAGCTACCTGGTCCTCCTTACACACTTTTACAAAGTTTTACAAATTTGACGTTTTTGCTTCTGCAGAAGCCATTTTTGGGAGAGAGGTTTTGCAGGCTGTGGTGCCCTCAGATTAGGGTTCCGCCTTTTACCCTCCCAGTTTCATTCAGTGTCCTCTAGAGCTTGGGTATATGTTTCGCAACAGTAATGAATGAAGCTGTGGACTCTCCTCCACTTTAGATGGAAAACATGAATTATGCTTACCTGATAATTTCATTTTCATCGTGGGGAGGAGAGTCCACGTCTCCCGCCCGTATCTCCGATATGCGGATCTAAATTTAATTCATCTTCTGGCACCATTTATACCCTGATATTTCTCCTACTGTTCCTTGTTCAGAATGACTGGGGGATGAGGGAAGTGGGAGAGGTATTTAAGCCTTTGGCTGGGGTGTCTTTGCCTCCTCCTGGTTCCCAAAAGTAATGAATGAAGACATGGACTCTCCTCCCCACGATGGAAATGAAATTATCAGGTAAGCATAATTTATGTTTTTACCAACATGGCTCGTTTTATTAAAGTTTTGGTCAGTGTAGATAACAAAAGAATAAATATAAAAACAAAAATCCTGTCTCTGTGAACACTTGAAGGGACATTGAACACTAAGTACATTTTATTAGCTTAGTATTAAAGGAAAGCTTAAACAGGGAAGGTTTAAACAAATGGTTAAATTTGTTAAAATCATTCCTAGCAGGTTTAGTTTCTGCCTGTGATACTTCATTACTTCAATACTAGGTAAAGGATGATGTTTGCAGGGCCGGACTGGGCATAAAAAGCAACCCTGGAAACATTTGAAGACCAGAACTATTTTCCGCTAAGTCTGTAGAATGTCCACCCCTCACCTTTCTCAAAGGGATTACTGGCATACTCCTTTCCCCAGTAGTTTTTTTTTCAGAATTCAATTATATTAGTTTGTAATAAAAAATGCCAGATTGGTGTTACATAGGCACCCTACAAACCAATTTCATGCATGACTCCCTTTCACAGTGTGAAGATCATAATCTAGGAAATAAATTGCAAGGAAATAAAACAAGTTGGGATAGAGACAAAATATAATATTATGTACTTTAATTACTTTACCTGCAAATTTATACTGCAGTGCCTTGCCATTAACCCTTTATTTTTAGTTTCTGAATTGTAAAGCTCTGACTCCCCCCACACATTTACTTCTAATTGTTGTTTTGGTAGAATGCAAAAATGCTTAGGGATTATCTGCTGGAGCATGCCTAGAAGCTGTGAACTCAGTTGAAATACGTCTGTGTCTAAAGACTGATAAGGGGGGTGGAGTTGGCTGCTCCAGGCAGCTTAGCTATGTAATTCATTTTGCTTATTTTTGAAAATTATTTTTAAATACTTGCCAGCAATTTTTAAACAATTTTGTTATGCAAACTATTTTTACTTAAAGGGACAGTCAAGTCCAAAAAAATAGGGCATGTCATTTAAAACAACTTTCCAATTTATTTTTATCACCAATTATGCTTTGTTCTCTTGGTATTCTTAGTTGAAAGCTAAACCTAGGAGGTTCATATGCTAATTTCTTAGACGTTGAAGACCGCCTCTGATTTGAATGCATTTTGACCACTAGAGGGCATTAGTTCATGTCTTTCATATAGATAACATTGAGCTCATGCACGCAAAGTTACCCTGGAGTGAGCACTGATTGGCTAACATGCAAGTCTGTCAAAAGAATTGAAATAAGGGGGCAGTTTGCAGAGGCTTAGATACAAAGTATTCACAGAGGTAAAAAGTGTATTTCTATAACAGTTTTGGTTATGCAAAACTTGGGAATGTGTAATAAAGGGATTATCTTTATTTTTAAACAACAGAAATTCTGGTGTTGACTGTCCCTTTAATAAGCCCTTTTAGGATATGCACAGATTTCAACCTGTTTTATGTCCCCTTAATATGTATAGCACAGTGGAAAAAAGAGAGGGTGCTATAGCTGCATTTTCTCATAAGCAGCACCACCTCCTTAAAATGTAGCAGACCAGCCCCAGCTGTTACGGCTCACCGGGAAAATCTCCTGGTGTTCTGGTAGGCCAATCCGTCCTTGTGTTCTAGTAGAATGCTTCTCCTAAAAAGAACTGATGAGCACTACCCTCTTGATGAAAAGACAGAAACTGTTAAACTGAAGCTCACCAATATCATCTCTCCATACATTGTTTAGGATAAAATAGTTTAAATGTTATGGAAAATTATTTTTAAGCCTTTAAAAGAGTAAACACAACAACTCTATCCACTAGAACCTCCTTATTCTTCAGAATTAGAAGTCTCTACATGCTGACTGTTATGTGTCCACAAGATGGAATTGTTCATTCTGATTGCGTTAATATACGATTAATACAAGATTGCTTGAGTGTATTATTTACTATAGAAAAATGTTTATAACAACAAAATGCACCGTGTGGCTCATCTTCCTGTATATGCATGAATTTTTAATAAAAACGCAGTACTAGATATGGGTTTACGAAATCCACAGCGCAGCATTATAGAGAATGAAATGCTCACAGCAGTCAGAAAACAAGGAAGCAAATTGCGTCGCTGCCACAGAAATCGGGAATGTCACACAGGATTTTGCCCAATGTCTCTAAACTGCAGCAACGCTGTGAAACCTGGGCGGCTGCAAGTTTTGTTTTTTGTTGTTTTTTTTTTTTTACTTATAATTTGTTTTATTTAGAAATATATTTTCATTACATTGATAGGACACTGAGCAATATACAGATTCAGATTAATAACAATAGTGTAGGGAAATAATGCAGGTAAGTCTTTTGGCTTTACTTATTGATCTTCTCAAGAAAAGTCCCTTTCCATCTCAGGATGAAGTCTTTTCAATTATTTTATCATCCCCCACTCAAGTTTGTTGCCGTTAAATCCCCCTTCTGACCTGGACAGGTATGTAACTGCATATACAGATTTTCAGGAGAGATGACAAATCCCCACCTACATAGAACAGCCATATTGAGTGTATTATTTAATAATGATTTTGGAAAATGAGTGTTCTCGAAGTCTAATGCTCATATTTATATCATTAGTAAAATGTAGACGTAAATATGAACAAACAAAATAACATATCTTACTACTGAACGTCAAGTGTCAGTCTTCCCAGCCGCAGAGATGGCTCACACTTCCTTTTAGCGTTGTGCAAATAGTAATGCCCACCCTAAAAATGAAGGGTTATTGTATAAAATTATTATATAATTCAAACAATTCTCAACATTCGATGTATAATCACAGAAGCGCTCCACGGCACCTTGTATAAACGTTTTCCTTTATTGGAGACAGCATAAAAACAAACATTGACGTTTCTGAGTTTTCCCCTTAATCATACATGATTAATGAAACGAATAAGTTTATACAAGGTGCCGTGGTTCGCTTCTGTGATTATCTATTACTCAGGGGTCATAGGCAGTGACCCTGGTTGTCACGAGCACCCATTCGCTCTAACTGCTGTGCTGTACTTTGGGACAACATTTGACGTATATGTATGTAGGTATATATGTATCTACACGTGCGTATGTTTGTTTTTATTCACAAACACACGTTGAGTGTTGCCTGCGTTTGTGTTAGATGCTCACTTAGCTAATAAAAATAATCTCTAACAATTTTCTTTTCAGTTTGACCTTGAGGATATTACCCAATTCGCTGCTCACCAGGATAACAAAAGATTAATTGGATTTGTGGTTTGTCTCCCTGAAGCTTCAGGGGCAGTCTCCTTAAGTGTGTACGTCTTGGAGAGCAACACTGAGGGCGAGAAGGTAAAAAATCTGAAGCACGCTATAACTCTAACCATATTTAGCCTAAATACATGTGTTGTATAAAGCTGTACATCTGTATTTATTCCAAGTCTAATTTCAGAGGGCTCTTTTACTATATTACAGATAAAAGCCATAGAAGTAACATATATATGTAGATCACTAAAAACAATTAATAGTATTATACATGATATCTAGTTTGAATTAAGTAAAAGCTCACACCACTTCTTGCTTTCACATTAACTATGCCAGGAGCAGCAAATCAGAGTTGCCAATTACTATGGCAAAATCTGTTGGCTACTGTCATGGTATAATCATTCTACTGACAACAGGACTGACACTTTATACTATGCTATAATCATTCTACTGACAACAGGACTGACACTTTATACTATGCTATAATCATTCTACTGACAACAGGACTGACACTTTATACTATGCTATAATCATTCTACTGACAACAGGACTGACACTTTATACTATGCTATAATCATTCTACTGAAGACAGGACTGACACTTTATATTATGGTATTATCATTCTACTGACAACAGGACTGACACTTTATACTATGCTATAATCATTCTACTGAAGACAGGACTGACACTTTATATTATGGTATTATCATTCTACTGACAACAGGACTGTCACTTTATATTATGGTATTATTCTACAGACAACAGGACTGACACTTTATATTATGGTATTATCATTCTACTGACAACAGGACTGTCACTTTATATTATGATATTATCATTCTACAGCCAACAGGACTGTCACTTTATATTATGGTATAATCATTCTACTGAAGACAGGACTGTCACTTTATATTATGGTATTATCATTCTACTGACAACAGGACTGTCACTTTATATTATGGTATTATCATTCTACTGACAACAGGACTGTCACTTTATATTATGGTATTATCATTCTACTGACAACAGGACTGTCACTTTATATTATGGTATTATCATTCTACTGACAACAGGACTGTCACTTTATATTATGGTATTATCATTCTACTGACAACAGAACTGTCACTTTATATTATGATATTATCATTCTACTGACAACAGGACTGTCACTTTATATTATGGTATAATCATTCTACTGAAGACAGGACTGTCACTTTATATTATGGTATTATCATTCTACTGACAACAGGACTGTCACTTTATATTATGGTATTATCATTCTACTGACAACAGGACTGTCACTTTATATTATGGTATTATCATTCTACTGACAACAGGACTGTCACTTTATATTATGGTATTATCATTCTACTGACAACAGGACTGTCACTTTATATTATGGTATTATCATTCTACTGACAACAGGACTGTCACTTTATATTATGGTATTATCATTCTACTGACAACAGGACTGTCACTTTATATTATGGTATTATCATTCTACTGACAACAGGACTGTCACTTTATATTATGGTATTATCATTCTACTGAAGACAGGACTGTCACTTTATATTATGGTATAATCATTCTACTGAAGACAGGACTGTCACTTTATATTATGGTATTATCATTCTACTGACAACAGGACTGTCACTTTATATTATGGTATTATCATTCTACTGAAGACAGGACTGTCACTTTATATTATGATAAAATCATTCTACTGACAACAGGACGTCACTTTATATTATGGTATTATCATTCTACTGACAACAGGACTGTCACTTTATATTATGATATAATCATTCTACTGACAACAGGACTGTCACTTTATATTATGGTGTTATCATTCTACTGACAACAGGACTGTCACTTTATATTATGGTATTATCGTTCTACTGACAACAGGACTGTCACTTTATATTATGATATTATCATTCTACTGACAACAGGACTGTCACTTTATATTATGGTATTATCATTCTACTGACAACAGGACTGTCACTTTATATTATGGTATTATCATTCTACTGACAACAGGACTGTCACTTTATATTATGATATTATCATTCTACTGACAACAGGACTGACACTTTATATTATGGTATTATCATTCTACTGACAAGAGGACTGTCACTTTTTATTATGATATAATCATTCTACGGACAACAGGACTGTCACTTTATATTATGGTATTATCATTCTACTGACAACAGGACTGTCACTTTATATTATGGTATTATCATTCTACTGAAGACAGGGCTGTCACTTTATATTATGGTATAATCATTCTACTGAAGACAGGACTGTCACTTTATATTATGGTATTATCATTCTACTGACAACAGGACTGTCACTTTATATTATGGTATTATCATTCTACTGAAGACAGGACTGTCACTTTATATTATGATAAAATCATTCTACTGACAACAGGACTGTCACTTTATATTATGGTATTATCATTCTACTGACAACAGGACTGTCACTTTATATTATGATATAATCATTCTACTGACAACAGGACTGTCACTTTATATTATGGTGTTATCATTCTACTGACAACAGGACTGTCACTTTATATTATGGTATTATCGTTCTACTGACAACAGGACTGTCACTTTATATTATGATATTATCATTCTACTGACAACAGGACTGTCACTTTATATTATGGTATTATCATTCTACTGACAACAGGACTGTCACTTTATATTATGGTATTATCATTCTACTGACAACAGGACTGTCACTTTATTTTATGATATTATCATTATACTGACAACAGGACTGACACTTTATATTATGGTATTATCATTCTACTGACAAGAGGACTGTCACTTTTTATTATGATATAATCATTTTACGGACAACAGGACTGTCACTTTATATTATGGTATTATCATTCTACTGACAACAGGACTGTCACTTTATATTATGGTTTCATTCTACTGAAGACAGGACTGTCACTTTATATTATGGTATAATCATTCTACTGAAGACAGGACTGTCACTTTATATTATGGTATTATCATTCTACTGACAACAGGACTGTCACTTTATATTATGGTATTATCATTCTACTGAAGACAGGACTGTCACTTTATATTATGATAAAATCATTCTACTGACAACAGGACTGTCACTTTATATTATGGTATTATCATTCTACTGACAACAGGACTGTCACTTTATATTATGATATAATCATTCTACTGACAACAGGACTGTCACTTTATATTATGGTGTTATCATTCTACTGACAACAGGACTGTCACTTTATATTATGGTATTATCGTTCTACTGACAACAGGACTGTCACTTTATATTATGATATTATCATTCTACTGACAACAGGACTGTCACTTTATATGATGGTATTATCATTCTACTGACAACAGGACTGTCACTTTATATTATGATATTATCATTCTACTGACAACAGGACTGTCAGTTTATATTATGATTTTATCATTCTACTGACAACAGGACTGTCAGTTTATATTATGATATTATCATTCTACTGACAACAGGACTGTCAGTTTATATTATGGTATTATCATTCTACTGACAACAGGACTGTCAGTTTATATTATGATATTATCATTCTACTGACAACAGGACTGACACTTTATATTATGGTATTATCATTCTACTGACAAGAGGACTGTCACTTTTTATTATGATATAATCATTCTACGGACAACAGGACTGTCACTTTATATTATGGTATTATCATTCTACTGACAACAGGACTGTCACTTTATATTATGGTATTATCATTCTACTGACAACAGGACTGTCACTTTATATTATGGTATTATCATTCTACTGACAACAGGACTGTCACTTTATATTATGATATAATCATTCTACTGACAACAGGACTGTCACTTTATATTATAATGTTATCATTCTACTGACAACAGGACTGTCACTTTATATTATGGTATTATCGTTCTACTGACAACAGGACTGTCACTTTATATTATGATATTATCATTCTACTGACAACAGGACTGTCACTTTATATTATGGTATTATCATTCTACTGACAACAGAACTGTCACTTTATATTATGATATTATCATTCTACTGACAACAGGACTGTCACTTTATATTATGATATTATCATTCTACTGACAACAGGACTGTCACTTTATATTATGGTATTATCATTCTACTGACAACAGAACTGTCACTTTATATTATGATATTATCATTCTACTGACAACAGGACTGTCACTTTATATTATGGTATTATCATTCTACTGACAACAGGACTGTCACTTTATATTATGATATTATCATTCTACTGACAACAGGACTGTCACTTTATATTATGGTATTATCATTCTACTGACAACAGGACTGTCACTTTATATTATGATAAAATCATTCTACTGACAACAGGACTGTCACTTTATATTATGGTATTATCATTCTACTGACAACAGGACTGTCACTTTATATTATGATATAATCATTCTACTGACAACAGGACTGTCACTTTATATTATGGTGTTATCATTCTACTGACAACAGGACTGTCACTTTATATTATGATATTATCATTCTACTGACAACAGGACTGTCACTTTATATTATGATTTTATCATTCTACTGACAACAGGACTGTCAGTTTATATTATGATATTATCATTCTACTGACAACAGGACTGTCAGTTTATATTATGATATTATCATTCTACTGACAACAGGACTGTCAGTTTATATTATGATATTATCATTCTACTGACAACAGGACTGTCAGTTTATATTATGATGTAATCATTCTACTGACAACAGGACTGACACTTTATATTATGGTATTATCATTCTACTGACAAGAGGACTGTCACTTTTTATTATGATATAATCATTCTACGGACAACAGGACTGTCACTTTATATTATGGTATTATCATTCTACTGACAACAGGACTGTTACTTTATACTATGATATTATCATTCTACTGACAACAGGACTGTCACTTTATATTATGGTATTATCATTCTACTGACAACAGGACTGTCACTTTATATTATGGTATTATTATTCTACTGACAACAGGACTGTCACTTTATATTATGGTATTATCATTCTACTGACAACAGGACTGTCACTTTATATTATGAGGTAATCATTCTACTGAAGACAGGACTGTCACTTTATATTATGGTATCATTCTTCTGACAACAGGACTGTCACTTTATATTATGGTATTATCATTCTACTGACAACCTGTCACTTTATATTATGGTATTATCATTCTACTGACAACAGGACTGTCAGTTTATATTATGGTATTATCATTCTACTGACAACAGGACTGACACTTTATATTATGATAAAATCATTCTACTGACAACAGGACTGTCACTTTATATTATGGTATTATCATTCTACTGACAACAGGACTGTCACTTTATATTATGGTGTTATCATTCTACTGACAACAGGACTGTCACTTTATATTATGATATTATCATTCTACTGACAACAAGACTGTCAGTTTATATTATGATTTTATCATTCTACTGACAACAGGACTGTCAGTTTATATTATGATATTATCATTCTACTGACAACAGGACTGTCAGTTTATATTATGATTTTATCATTCTACTGACAACAGGACTGTCAGTTTATATTACGATATTATCATTCTACTGACAACAGGACTGTCACTTTATATTATGATATAATCATTCTACTGACAACAGGACTGTCACTTTATATTATGGTGTTATCATTCTACTGACAACAGGACTGTCACTTTATATTATGGTATTATCGTTCTACTGACAACAGGACTGTCACTTTATATTATGATATTATCATTCTACTGACAACAGGACTGTCACTTTATATTATGGTATTATCATTCTACTGACAACAGAACTGTCACTTTATATTATGATATTATCATTCTACTGACAACAGGACTGTCACTTTATATTATGATATTATCATTCTACTGACAACAGGACTGTCACTTTATATTATGGTATTATCATTCTACTG
Organism: Bombina bombina; assembly: GCF_027579735.1. Taxonomy (NCBI): domain Eukaryota; kingdom Metazoa; phylum Chordata; class Amphibia; order Anura; family Bombinatoridae; genus Bombina; species Bombina bombina. Next base: position 331,107,787 of record NC_069504.1, read on the forward strand.
ACAACAGAACTGTCACTTTATATTATGATATTATCATTCTACTGACAACAGGACTGTCACTTTATATTATGGTATTATCATTCTACTGACAACAGGACTGTCACTTTATATTATGATATTATCATTCTACTGACAACAGGACTGTCACTTTATATTATGGTATTATCATTCTACTGACAACAGGACTGTCACTTTATATTATGATAAAATCATTCTACTGACAACAGGACTGTCACTTTATATTATGGTATTATCATTCTACTGACAACAGGACTGTCACTTTATATTATGATATAATCATTCTACTGACAACAGGACTGTCACTTTATATTATGGTGTTATCATTCTACTGACAACAGGACTGTCACTTTATATTATGATATTATCATTCTACTGACAACAGGACTGTCAGTTTATATTATGATTTCTCTTGTTAAGTGTTTCCAGTCCACGGATCATCCATTACTTATGGGATATTAACTCCTCCCCAACAGGAAGTGCAAGAGGATTCACCCAGCAGAGCTGCTATATAGCTCCTCCCCTAACTGCCATTACCAGTCATTCTCTTGCACCCAACGAATAGATAGGATGTGTGAGAGGACTGTGGTGATTATACTTAGTTTCATACCTTCAATCAAAAGTTTGTTATTTTATAATAGCACCGGAGTGTGTTATTCCTTCTCTGGTAGAATTTGAAGAAGAATCTACCTGAGTTTTTCTATGATTTTAGCCGGAGTAGTTAAGATCATATTGCTGTTTCTCGGCCATCTGAGGAGAGGTAAACTTCAGATCAGGGGACAGCGGGCAGATTAATCTGCAAAGAGGTATGTAGCAGCTTATTATTTTCTGACAATGGAATTGATGAGAAAATTCTGCCATACCGATATAATGTAAACTCAGCCTTAAATGCAGTAGCAGCAACTGGTATCAGGCTGTCATGTATGTATATTTTACACTTCAGTATTCTGGGGAATGGCACTTCACTGGAATTATACTGTATGCATAAAACTTTAGCCTAATTTGCAGGGACTAGCAACAGGCTTTTTAATAACACTCAATTTATTAATGTTAAACGTTTTTTGCTGGCATGTAAAATCGTTTAATTTTCTGAGGTACTGGGTGAAAAAATGTTTTGGGCACTATTTTTTTCCACTTGGCAGTCGTTTTATTTAATTTATGACAGTTTACTGATCTCTCTCACTGTTATGTGTGAAGGGGAGGGGCCTTTTTTGGTGCTTTTGCTACGCATCAAAAAATTCAGTCAGAAGTTTATTGTCTTCCCTGCATGATCCGGTTCATCTCTACAGAACTCAGGGGTCTTCAAAACTTGTTTTGAGGGAGGTAATCACTCACAGCAGAGCTGTGAGATTGTAGTTGACTGTGATAAAAAAACGTTTATTTCTGTATTTTTTTTTTTTTCTGCTATCAGGGTTAGTTATCCTTTGCTAATGGGAGCAATCCTTTGCTAAAATTGTGTTTTTTACAAAGACTTGATGCTATAACTTTTCAGTTTATTAATTTTCAACTGTCATAACTTTTTCTGTGCTTCTTATAGGCACAGTACGTTTTCATATTATAGTAAATTACTTGAAAAGTATTTCCAAGTTGCTAGTTTATTTGCTAGTGTGTTAAACATGTCTGATTCAGAGGAAGATATCTGTGCTATATGTGCTAAAGCCAAAGTGGAGCCCAATAGAAATTTATGTACTAACTGTATTGATGCTACTTTAAATAAAAGTCAATCTGTACAAATTAAACATATTTCACCAAACAACGAGGGGAGAGTTATGCCGACTAACTCGCCTCACGTGTCAGTACCTGCATCTCCCGCTCGGGAGGTGCGTGATATTGTAGCGCCGAGTACATCTGGGCGGCCATTACAAATCACATTACAGGATATGGCTACTGTTATGACTGAAGTTTTGGCTAAATTACCAGAACTAAGAGGTAAGCGTGATCACTCTGGGGTGAGAACAGAGTGCGCTGATAATATTAGGGCCATGTCAGACACTGCGTCACAATTTGCAGAACATGAGGACGGAGAGCTTCATTCTGCGGGTGACGGTTCTGATCCAAACAAACTGGATTCAGATATTTCAAATTTTAAATTTAAGCTGGAAAACCTCTGTGTATTACTAGGGGAGGTGTTAGCGGCTCTGAATGATTGTAACACAGTTGTAATACCAGAGAAAATGTGTAGGTTGGATAAATATTTTGCGGTACCGGCGAGTACTGACGTTTTTCCTATACCTAAGAGACTTACTGAAATTGTTACTAAGGAGTGGGATAGACCCGGTGTGCCGTTCTCACCCCCTCCGATATTTAGAAAGATGTTTCCAATAGACGCCACCACACGGGACTTATGGCAAACGGTCCCTAAGGTGGAGGGAGCAGTTTCTACTTTAGCTAAGCGTACCACTATCCCGGTGGAGGATAGCTGTGCCTTTTCAGATCCAATGGATAAAAAGTTAGAGGGTTACCTTAAGAAAATGTTTGTTCAACAAGGTTTTATATTGCAACCTCTTGCATGCATTGCGCCTGTCACGGCTGCAGCAGCATTTTGGTTTGAGTCTCTGGAAGAGACACTTGAATCAGCTCCATTAGATGAGATTACACACAAGCTTAAAGCCCTTAAGTTAGCTAACTCATTTATTTCAGATGCCGTAGTACATTTAACTAAACTTACGGCTAAGAATTCCGGATTCGCCATTCAGGCACGCAGAGCACTGTGGCTAAAATCCTGGTCAGCTGACGTTACTTCTAAATCTAAATTGCTTAATATACCTTTCAAAGGGCAGACCTTATTCGGGCCCGGGTTGAAAGAAATTATCGCTGACATTACAGGAGGTAAAGGCCATGCCCTGCCTCAAGACAGAGCCAAACCTAAGGCTAGACAGTCTAATTTTCGTTCCTTTCGTAATTTCAAAGCAGGAGCAGCATCAACTTCCTCTGCACCAAAACAGGAAGGAGCTGTTGCTCGCTACAGACAAGGCTGGAGACCTAACCAGTCCTGGAACAAGGGCAAGCAGGCCAGGAAACCTGCTGCTGCCCCTAAGACAGCATGAATCGAGGGCCCCCGATCCGTGAACGGATCTAGTGGGGGGCAGACTTTCTCTCTTCGCCCAGGCTTGGGCAAGAGATGTCCAGGATCCCTGGGCGTTAGAGATCATATCTCAGGGATACCTTCTAGACTTCAAATTCTCTCCCCCAAGAGGGAGATTTCATCTGGCAAGGTTGTCAACAAACCAAATAAAGAAAGAGGCGTTTCTACGCTGCGTACAAGATCTTTTATTAATGGGAGTGATCTATCCGGTTCCGCGGTCGGAACAAGGACAAGGGTTTTACTCAAATCTGTTTGTGGTTCCCAAAAAAGAGGGAACTTTCAGGCCAATCTTGGATTTAAAGATCCTAAACAAATTCCTAAGAGTTCCATCGTTCAAAATGGAAACTATTCGGACAATTTTACCCATGATCCAAAAGGGTCAGTACATGACCACAGTGGATTTAAAGGATGCTTACCTTCACATACCGATTCACAAAGATCATTACCGGTATCTAAGGTTTGCCTTTCTAGACAGGCATTACCAGTTTGTAGCTCTTCCATTCGGATTGGCTACGGCTCCGAGAACCTTCACAAAGGTTCTGGGTGCTCTTCTGGCGGTACTAAGACCGCGAGGAATTGCGGTAGCTCCGTACCTAGACGACATTCTGATACAAGCTTCAAGCTTTCAAACTGCCAAGTCTCATACAGAGTTAGTACTGGCATTTCTAAGGTCGCATGGATGGAAGGTGAACGAAAAGAAGAGTTCTCTCTTTCCACTCACAAGAGTTCCCTTCTTGGGGACTCTTATAGATTCTGTAGAAATGAAGATTTACCTGACAGAAGACAGGTTAACAAAGCTTCAAAATGCATGCCGTGTCCTTCATTCCATTCAACACCCGTCAGTAGCTCAATGCATGGAGGTGATCGGCTTAATGGTAGCAGCAATGGACATAGTACCCTTTGCACGTCTACATCTCAGACCGCTGCAATTGTGCATGCTAAGTCAGTGGAATGGGGATTACTCAGACTTGTCCCCTACTCTGAATCTGGATCAAGAGACCAGAAATTCTCTTCTATGGTGGCTTTCTCGGCCACATCTGTCCAGGGGGATGCCATTCAGCAGGCCGGACTGGACAATTGTAACAACAGACGCCAGCCTACTAGGTTGGGGCGCTGTCTGGAATTCTCTGAAGGCTCAGGGACAATGGAATCAGGAGGAGAGTCTCCTACCAATAAACATTCTGGAATTGAGAGCAGTTCTCAATGCCCTTCTGGCTTGGCCCCAGTTAACAACTCGGGGGTTCATCAGGTTTCAGTCGGACAACATCACGACTGTAGCTTACATCAACCATCAGGGAGGGACAAGAAGCTCCCTAGCAATGATGGAAGTATCAAAGATAATTCGCTGGGCAGAGTCTCACTCTTGCCACCTGTCAGCAATCCACATCCCGGGAGTGGAGAACTGGGAGGCGGATTTCTTAAGTCGTCAGACTTTTCATCCGGGGGAGTGGGAACTTCATCCGGAGGTCTTTGTCCAAATACTTAGACTTTGGGGCAAACCAGAGATAGATCTCATGGCGTCTCGACAGAACGCCAAGCTTCCTCGTTACGGGTCCAGACCCAGGGATCTGGGAGCGGTTCTGATAGATGCTTTGACAGCACCTTGGACCTTCGGGATGGCTTATGTGTTTCCACCCTTCCCGATGCTTCCTCGATTGATTGCCAGAATCAAACAGGAGAGAGCATCAGTGATTCTAATAGCGCCTGCATGGCCACGCAGGACTTGGTATGCAGATCTAGTGGACATGTCATCCTGTCCACCTTGGTCGCTACCTCTGAAACAGGACCTTCTGATCCAGGGTCCCTTCAAACATCAAAATCTAATATCTCTGAAGCTGACTGCTTGGAAATTGAACGCTTGATTTTATCAAAACGTGGTTTTTCTGAGTCAGTTATTGATACCTTAATACAGGCTAGGAAGCCTGTTACCAGAAAGATTTACCATAAGATATGGCGCAAATACTTATATTGGTGCGAATCCAAGAGTTACTCATGGAGTAAGGTTAGGATTCCGAGGATATTGTCTTTTCTACAAGAAGGTTTAGAAAAGGGTTTATCCGCTAGTTCCTTAAAGGGACAGATTTCAGCTCTGTCCATTCTTTTACACAAACGTCTGTCAGAAGTTCCGGACGTTCAAGCTTTTTGTCAGGCTTTAGCTAGGATCAAGCCTGTGTTTAAAACTGTTGCTCCACCATGGAGTTTGAACTTAGTTCTTAATGTTTTACAGGGGGTTCCGTTTGAACCCCTTCATTCCATTGATATCAAGTTGTTATCTTGGAAAGTTCTGTTTTTAATGGCGATTTCCTCGGCTCGAAGAGTCTCTGAGTTATCTGCCTTACATTGTGATTCTCCTTATCTGATTTTTCATTCAGACAAGGTAGTTCTGCGTACTAAACCTGGGTTCCTACCTAAGGTGGTCACTAACAGGAATATCAATCAAGAGATTGTGGTTACATCTTTGTGTCCTAATCCTTCTTCGAAAAAGGAACGTCTGCTACACAATCTAGATGTAGTCCGTGCCCTGAAATTTTATCTACAGGCAACTAAGGATTTTCGACAAATGTCTTCCCTGTTTGTCGTTTATTCTGGTCAGAGGAGAGGTCAAAAAGCTTCGGCTACCTCTCTCTTTCCTTTTGGCTTCGTAGCATAATACGGTTAGCCTATGAGACTGCTGGACAGCAGCCTCCTGAAAGAATTACAGCACATTCTACTAGAGCTGTGGCTTCCACTTGGGCCTTTAAGAATGAGGCTTCTGTTGAACAGATTTGCAAGGCTGCAACTTGGTCTTCTCTTCATACTTTTTCCAAATTTTACAAATTTGACACTTTTGCTTCTTCGGAGGCTGTTTTTGGGAGAAAGGTTCTTCAGGCAGTGGTTCCTTCCGTATAAAGAGCCTGCCTGTCCCTCCCGTCATCCGTGTACTTTAGCTTTGGTATTGGTATCCCATAAGTAATGGATGATCCGTGGACTGGATACACTTAACAAGAGAAAACATAATTTATGCTTACCTGATAAATTTATTTCTCTTGTAGTGTATCCAGTCCACGGCCCGCCCTGTCACTTTAAGGCAGGTAATTTTTCCATTAAACTACAGTCACCACTGTACCCTATGGTTTTCCTTTCTCTGCATGTTTTCGGTTGAATGACTGGTAATGGCAGTTAGGGGAGGAGCTATATAGCAGCTCTGCTGGGTGAATCCTCTTGCACTTCCTGTTGGGGAGGAGTTAATATCCCATAAGTAATGGATGATCCGTGGACTGGATACACTACAAGAGAAATAAATTTATCAGGTAAGCATAAATTATGTTTTTATCATTCTACTGACAACAGGACTGTCAGTTTATATTATGATATTATCATTCTACTGACAACAGGACTGTCAGTTTATATTATGATATTATCATTCTACTGACAACAGGACTGTCAGTTTATATTATGATGTAATCATTCTACTGACAACAGGACTGACACTTTATTTCTCCAACATAGGTGTGTCCGGTCCACGGCGTCATCCTTACTTGTGGGATATTCTCTTCCCCAACAGGAAATGGCAAAGAGCCCAGCAAAGCTGGTCACATGATCCCTCCTAGGCTCCGCCTTCCCCAGTCATTCTCTTTGCCGTTGTACAGGCAACATCTCCACTGAGATGGCTTAGAGTTTTTTGGTGTTTAACTGTAGTTTTTATTATTCAATCAAGAGTTTGTTATTTTAAAATAGTGCTGGTATGTACTATTTACTCTGAAACAGAAAAGAGATGAAGATTTCTGTTTGTAAGAGGAAAATGATTTTAGCAACCGTTACTAAAATCGATGGCTGTTTCCACACAGGACTGTTGAGAGGAATTAACTTCAGTTGGGGGAAACAGTGAGCAGACTTTTGCTGCTTGAGGTATGACACATTTCTAACAAGACGATGTAATGCTGGAAGCTGTCATTTTCCCTATGGGATCCGGTAAGCCATTTTTATTACATAAGAAAAAAAAGGGCTTCACAAGGGCTTTTAAGACTGTAGACATTTTCTGGGCTAAAACGATTGAGATATAAGCATATTTTATACTTCATAGCTTTGAGGAATTATTTTATTCTTGGGAATTATGTAAAATAACCGGCAGGCACTGTATTGGACACCTTATTCTCTAGGGGCTTTCCCTAATCATAGGCAGAGCCTCATTTTCGCGCCTCTATTGCGCACTTGTTTTTGGGAAGCATGACATGCAGATGCATGTGTGAGGAGCTCTGATACATAGAAAAGACTTTCTGAAGGCGTCATTTGGTATCGTATTCCCCTTTGGGCTTGGTTGGGTCTCAGCAAAGCAGATACCAGGGACTGTAAAGGGGTTAAATATAAAAACGGCTCCGGTTCCGTTATTTTAAGAGTTAAAGCTTTCAAATTTGGTGTGCAATACTTTTAAGGCTTTAAGACACTGTGGTGAAATTTTGGTGAATTTTGAGCAATTCCTTCATACTTTTTCACATTTGCAGTAATAAAGTGTGTTCAGTTTAAAATTTAAAGTGACAGTAACGGTTTCATTTTAAAACGTTTTTTGTACTTTGTTATCAAGTTTATGCCTGTTTAACATGTCTGAACTACCAGATAGACTGTGTTCTGTATGTGGGGAAGCCAAGGTTCCTTCTCATTTAAATAGATGTGATTTATGTGACACAAAATTTAGAGAAAATGATGCCCAAGATGATTCCTCAAGTGAGGGGAGTAAGCATGGTACTGCATCATCCCCTCCTTCGTCTACACCAGTCTTGCCCACACAGGAGGCCCCTAGTACATCTAGTGCGCCAATACTCCTTACTATGCAACAATTAACGGCTGTAATGGATAATTCTATCAAAAACATTTTAGCCAAAATGCCCACTTATCAGCGAAAGCGCGACTGCTCTGTTTTAGACAATACTGAAGAGCATGAGGACGCTGATGATATTGGTTCTGAAGTGCCCCTACACCAGTCTGAGGGGGCCAGGGAGGTTTTGTCTGAGGGAGAAATTTCAGATTCAGGGAAAATTTCTCAACAAGCTGAACCTGATGTGATTACATTCAAATTTAAATTGGAACATCTCCGCGCCCTGCTTAAGGAGGTGTTATCTACTCTGGATGATTGTGAGAATTTGGTCATTCCAGAGAAATTATGTAAAATGGACAAGTTCCTAGAGGTCCCGGGGCCCCCCGAAGCTTTTCCTATACCCAAGCGGGTGGCGGACATTGTAAACAAAGAATGGGAAAGGCCCGGCATACCTTTCGTCCCTCCCCCTATATTTAAGAAATTGTTTCCTATGGTCGACCCCAGAAAGGACTTATGGCAGACAGTCCCCAAGGTCGAGGGGGCGGTTTCTACTCTAAACAAACGCACCACTATACCCATAGAAGATAGTTGTGCTTTCAAAGATCCTATGGATAAAAAATTAGAGGGTTTGCTTAAAAAGATGTTTGTTCAGCAAGGTTACCTTCTACAACCAATTTCATGCATTGTTCCTGTCACTACAGCAGCGTGTTTCTGGTTCGATGAACTAGAAAAGGCGCTCAATAAAGATTCTTCTTATGAGGAGATTTTGGACAGAATTCATGCTCTCAAATTGGCTAACTCTTTCACCCTAGACGCCACTTTGCAATTGGCTAGATTAGCGGCGAAAAATTCTGGGTTTGCTATTGTGGCGCGCAGAGCGCTTTGGCTAAAATCTTGGTCAGCGGATGCGTCTTCCAAGAACAAATTGCTTAACATTCCTTTCAAGGGGAAAACGCTGTTTGGCCCTGACTTGAAAGAGATTATTTCTGATATCACTGGGGGCAAGGGCCACGCCCTTCCTCAGGATAGGTCTTTCAAGGCCAAAAATAAACCTAATTTTCGTCCCTTTCGCAGAAACGGACCAGCCCCAAGTGCTACGTCCTCTAAGCAAGAGGGTAATACTTCTCAAGCCAAGCCAGCCTGGAGGCCAATGCAAGGCTGGAACAAAGGTAAGCAGGCCAAGAAACCTGCCACTGCTACCAAGACAGCATGAGATGTTGGCCCCCGATCCGGGACCGGATCTGGTGGGGGGCAGACTCTCTCTCTTCGCTCAGGCTTGGGCAAGAGATGTTCTGGATCCTTGGGCGCTAGAAATAGTCTCCCAAGGTTATCTTCTGGAATTCAAGGGGCTTCCCCCAAGGGGGAGGTTCCACAGGTCTCAATTGTCTTCAGACCACATAAGAAAACAGGCATTCTTACATTGTGTAGAAGACCTGTTAAAAATGGGAGTGATTCATCCTGTTCCATTAGGAGAACAAGGGATGGGGTTCTACTCCAATCTGTTCGTAGTTCCCAAAAAAGAGGGAACATTCAGACCAATCTTAGATCTCAAGATCCTAAACAAGTTTCTCAAGGTTCCATCGTTCAAAATGGAAACCATTCGAACAATTCTTCCTTCCATCCAGGAAGGTCAATTCATGACCACGGTGGATTTAAAGGATGCGTATCTACATATTCCTATCCACAAGGAACATCATCGGTTCCTAAGGTTCGCATTTCTGGACAAGCATTACCAGTTTGTGGCACTTCCGTTCGGATTAGCCACTGCTCCAAGAATTTTCACAAAGGTACTAGGGTCCCTTCTAGCGGTGCTAAGACCAAGGGGCATTGCAGTAGTACCTTACTTGGACGACATACTGATTCAAGCGTCGTCCCTTCCACAAGCAAAGGCTCACACGGACATTGTCCTGGCCTTTCTCAGATCTCACGGGTGGAAAGTGAACGTAGAAAAAAGTTCTCTATCTCCGTCAACAAGGGTTCCCTTCTTGGGAACAATAATAGACTCCTTAGAAATGAGGATTTTTCTGACAGAGGCCAGAAAATCAAAACTTCTAAACTCTTGTCAAATACTTCATTCTGTTCCTCTTCCTTCCATAGCGCAGTGCATGGAAGTAATAGGTTTGATGGTAGCGGCAATGGACATAGTTCCTTTTGCGCGAATTCATCTAAGACCATTACAACTGTGCATGCTCAGTCAGTGGAATGGGGATTATACAGACTTGTCTCCGATGATACAAGTAGATCAGAGGACCAGAGATTCACTCCGTTGGTGGCTGTCCCTGGACAACCTGTCACAGGGGATGAGCTTCCGCAGACCAGAGTGGGTCATTGTCATGACCGACGCCAGTCTGGTGGGCTGGGGCGCGGTCTGGGGACCCCTGAAAGCTCAGGGTCTTTGGTCTCGGGAAGAATCTCTTCTCCCGATAAATATTCTGGAACTGAGAGCGATATTCAATGCTCTCAAGGCTTGGCCTCAGCTAGCAAAGGCCAAATTCATACGGTTTCAATCAGACAACATGACGACTGTTGCGTACATCAACCATCAGGGGAGACAAGGAGTTCCCTGGCGATGGAAGAAGTGACCAAAATCATTCAATGGGCGGAGACTCACTCCTGCCACTTGTCGGCAATCCACATCCCAGGAGTGGAAAATTGGGAAGCGGATTTTCTGAGTCGTCAGACATTTCATCCGGGGGAGTGGGAACTCCATCCGGAAATCTTTGCCCAAATTACTCAATTGTGGGGCATTCCAGACATGGATCTGATGGCCTCTCGTCAGAACTTCAAGGTTCCTTGCTACGGGTCCAGATCCAGGGATCCCAAGGCGACTCTAGTAGATGCACTAGTAGCACCTTGGACCTTCAAACTAGCTTATGTATTCCCGCCGTTTCCTCTCATCCCCAGGCTGGTAGCCAGGATCAATCAGGAGAGGGCATCGGTGATCTTGATAGCTCCTGCGTGGCCACGCAGGACTTGGTATGCAGACCTGGTGAATATGTCATCGGCTCCACCATGGAAGCTACCTTTGAGACGAGACCTTCTTGTTCAAGGTCCGTTCGAACATCCGAATCTGGTCTCACTCCAACTGACTGCTTGGAGATTGAACGCTTGATCTTATCAAAGCGAGGGTTCTCAGATTCTGTCATTGATACTCTTGTTCAGGCCAGAAAGCCTGTAACTAGAAAAATCTACCACAAAATATGGAAAAAATATATCTGTTGGTGTGAATCTAAAGGATTCCCTTGGGACAAGATAAAAATTCCTAAGATTCTATCCTTTCTTCAAGAAGGTTTGGAGAAAGGATTATCTGCAAGTTCTTTGAAGGGACAGATTTCTGCCTTGTCTGTGTTACTTCACAAAAAGCTGGCAGCTGTGCCAGATGTTCAAGCCTTTGTTCAGGCTCTGGTTAGAATCAAGCCTGTTTACAAACCTTTGACTCCTCCTTGGAGTCTCAATTTAGTTCTTTCAGTTCTTCAGGGGGTTCCGTTTGAACCCTTACATTCCGTTGATATTAAGTTATTATCTTGGAAAGTTTTGTTTTTGGTTGCAATTTCTTCTGCTAGAAGAGTTTCAGAATTATCTGCTCTGCAGTGTTCTCCCCCTTATCTGGTGTTCCATGCAGATAAGGTGGTTTTGCGTACTAAACCTGGTTTTCTTCCGAAAGTTGTTTCTAACAAAAACATTAACCAGGAGATAGTCGTGCCTTCTTTGTGTCCGAATCCAGTTTCAAAGAAGGAACGTTTGTTGCACAATTTGGATGTAGTTCGTGCTCTAAAATTCTATTTAGATGCTACAAAGGATTTTAGACAAACATCTTCCTTGTTTGTTGTTTATTCTGGTAAAAGGAGAGGTCAAAAAGCAACTTCTACCTCTCTCTCTTTTTGGCTTAAAAGCATCATCAGATTGGCTTACGAGACTGCCGGACGGCAGCCTCCTGAAAGAATCACAGCTCATTCCACTAGGGCTGTGGCTTCCACATGGGCCTTCAAGAACGAGGCTTCTGTTGATCAGATATGTAAGGCAGCGACTTGGTCTTCACTGCACACTTTTACTAAATTTTACAAATTTGATACTTTTGCTTCTTCTGAGGCTATTTTTGGGAGAAAGGTTTTGCAAGCCGTGGTGCCTTCCATCTAGGTGACCTGATTTGCTCCCTCCCTTCATCCGTGTCCTAAAGCTTTGGTATTGGTTCCCACAAGTAAGGATGACGCCGTGGACCGGACACACCTATGTTGGAGAAAACAGAATTTATGTTTACCTGATAAATTACTTTCTCCACCGGTGTGTCCGGTCCACGGCCCGCCCTGGTTTTTTTAATCAGGTCTGATAATTTATTTTCTTTAACTACAGTCACCACGGTATCATATGATTTCTCCTATGCAAATATTCCTCCTTTACGTCGGTCGAATGACTGGGGAAGGCGGAGCCTAGGAGGGATCATGTGACCAGCTTTGCTGGGCTCTTTGCCATTTCCTGTTGGGGAAGAGAATATCCCACAAGTAAGGATGACGCCGTGGACCGGACACACCGTTGGAGAAAGTAATTTATCAGGTAAACATAAATTCTGTTATTATGGTATTATCATTCTACTGACAAGAGGACTGTCACTTTTTATTATGATATAATCATTCTACGGACAACAGGACTGTCACTTTATATTATGGTATTATCATTCTACTGACAACAGGACTGTTACTTTATACTATGATATTATCATTCTACTGACAACAGGACTGTCACTTTATATTATGGTATTATCATTCTACTGACAACAGGACTGTCACTTTATATTATGGTATTATTATTCTACTGACAACAGGACTGTCACTTTATATTATGGTATTATCATTCTACTGACAACAGGACTGTCACTTTATATTATGAGGTAATCATTCTACTGAAGACAGGACTGTCACTTTATATTATGGTATCATTCTACTGACAAGAGGACTGTCACTTTATATTATGGTATTATCATTCTACTGACAACAGGACTGTCACTTTATATTATGGTATTATCATTCTACTGACAACCTGTCACTTTATATTATGGTATTATCATTCTACTGACAACAGGACTGTCAGTTTATATTATGATGTAATCATTTTACTGACAACAGGACTGACACTTTATATTATGGTATTATCATTCTACTGACAACAGGACTGTCACTTTATATTATGATAAAATCATTCTACTGACAACAGGACTGTTACTTTATATTATGGTATTATCATTCTACTGACAACAGGACTGTCACTTTATATTATGATATAATCATTCTACTGACAACAGGACTGTCACTTTATATTATGGTATTATCATTCTACTGACAACAGGTCTGTCACTTTATATTATGGTATTATCGTTCTACTGACAACAGGACTGTCACTTTATATTATGATATTATCATTCTACTGACAACAGGACTGTCACTTTATATTATGGTATTATCATTCTACTGACAACAGAACTGTCACTTTATACATCATATATAAACTGACAGTCCTGTTGTCAGTAGAATGATAATATCATAATATAAACTGACAGTCCTGTTGTCAGTAGAATGATAAAATCATAATATAAACTGACAGTCCTGTTGTCAGTAGAATGATAATATCATAATATAAAGTGACAGTCCTGTTGTCAGTAGAATGATAACACCATAATATAAAGTGACAGTCCTGTTGTCAGTAGAATGATTATATCATAATATAAAGTGACAGTCCTGTTGTCAGTAGAATGATAATACCATAATATAAAGTGACAGTCCTGTTGTCAGTAGAATGATTTTATCATAATATAAAGTGACAGTCCTGTTGTCAGTAGAATGATAATATCATAATATAAAGTGACAGTCCTGTTGTCAGTAGAATGATAATACCATAATATAAAGTGACAGGTTGTCAGTAGAATGATAATACCATAATATAAAGTGACAGTCCTGTTGTCAGTAGAATGATAATACCATAATATAAAGTGACAGTCCTCTTGTCAGTAGAATGATACCATAATATAAAGTGACAGTCCTGTCTTTAGTAGAATGATAATATCATAATATAAAGTGACAGTCCTGTTGTCAGTAGAATGATAATACCATAATATAAAGTGACAGTCCTGTTGCCAGTAGAATAATAATACCATAATATAAAGTAATATAAAGTGACAATCCTGTTGTCAGTAGAATGATAATACCATAATATAAAGTGACAGTCCTGTTGTCAGTAGAATGATAATATCATAGTATAAAGTAACAGTCCTGTTGTCAGTAGAATGATAATACCATAATATAAAGTGACAGTCCTGTTGTCCGTAGAATGATTATATCATAATAAAAAGTGACAGTCCTCTTGTCAGTAGAATGATAATACCATAATATAAAGTGTCAGTCCTGTTGTCAGTAGAATGATTACATCATAATATAAACTGACAGTCCTGTTGTCAGTAGAATGATAATATCATAATATAAACTGACAGTCCTGTTGTCAGTAGAATGATAATACCATAATATAAAGTGACAGTCCTGTTGTCCGTAGAATGATTATATCATAATAAAAAGTGACAGTCCTCTTGTCAGTAGAATGTCAGTAGAATGATAATACCATAATATACCACTTTATATTATGGTATTATCATTCTACTGACAACAGGACTGTCACTTTATATTATGATAAAATCATTCTACTGACAACAGGACTGTCACTTTATATTATGGTATTATCATTCTACTGACAACAGGACTGTCACTTTATATTATGATATAATCATTCTACTGACAACAGGACTGTCAGTTTATATTATGATTTTATCATTCTACTGACAACAGGACTGTCAGTTTATATTATGATATTATCATTCTACTGACAACAGGACTGTCAGTTTATATTATGATATTATCATTCTACTGACAACAGGACTGTCAGTTTATATTATGATGTAATCATTCTACTGACAACAGGACTGACACTTTATATTATGGTATTATCATTCTACTGACAAGAGGACTGTCACTTTTTATTATGATATAATCATTCTACGGACAACAGGACTGTCACTTTATATTATGGTATTATCATTCTACTGACAACAGGACTGTTACTTTATACTATGATATTATCATTCTACTGACAACAGGACTGTCACTTTATATTATGGTATTATCATTCTACTGACAACAGGACTGTCACTTTATATTATGGTATTATTATTCTACTGACAACAGGACTGTCACTTTATATTATGGTATTATCATTCTACTGACAACAGGACTGTCACTTTATATTATGGTATTATCATTCTACTGACAACCTGTCACTTTATATTATGGTATTATCATTCTACTGACAACATGACTGTCACTTTATATTATGATATTATCATTCTACTGAAGACAGGACTGTCACTTTATATTATGGTATTATCATTCTACTGACAACCTGTCACTTTATATTATGGTATTATCATTCTACTGACAACATGACTGTCACTTTATATTATGATATTATCATTCTACTGACAACAGGACTGTCACTTTATATTATGGTATTATCATTCTACTGACAACAGGACTGTCACCACGGTATCATATGATTTCTCCTATGCAAATATTCCTCCTTTACGTCGGTCGAATGACTGGGGAAGGCGGAGCCTAGGAGGGATCATGTGACCAGCTTTGCTGGGCTCTTTGCCATTTCCTGTTGGGGAAGAGAATATCCCACAAGTAAGGATGACGCCGTGGACCGGACACACCGTTGGAGAAAGTAATTTATCAGGTAAACATAAATTCTGTTATTATGGTATTATCATTCTACTGACAAGAGGACTGTCACTTTTTATTATGATATAATCATTCTACGGACAACAGGACTGTCACTTTATATTATGGTATTATCATTCTACTGACAACAGGACTGTTACTTTATACTATGATATTATCATTCTACTGACAACAGGACTGTCACTTTATATTATGGTATTATCATTCTACTGACAACAGGACTGTCACTTTATATTATGGTATTATTATTCTACTGACAACAGGACTGTCACTTTATATTATGGTATTATCATTCTACTGACAACAGGACTGTCACTTTATATTATGAGGTAATCATTCTACTGAAGACAGGACTGTCACTTTATATTATGGTATCATTCTACTGACAAGAGGACTGTCACTTTATATTATGGTATTATCATTCTACTGACAACAGGACTGTCACTTTATATTATGGTATTATCATTCTACTGACAACCTGTCACTTTATATTATGGTATTATCATTCTACTGACAACAGGACTGTCAGTTTATATTATGATGTAATCATTTTACTGACAACAGGACTGACACTTTATATTATGGTATTATCATTCTACTGACAACAGGACTGTCACTTTATATTATGATAAAATCATTCTACTGACAACAGGACTGTTACTTTATATTATGGTATTATCATTCTACTGACAACAGGACTGTCACTTTATATTATGATATAATCATTCTACTGACAACAGGACTGTCACTTTATATTATGGTATTATCATTCTACTGACAACAGGTCTGTCACTTTATATTATGGTATTATCGTTCTACTGACAACAGGACTGTCACTTTATATTATGATATTATCATTCTACTGACAACAGGACTGTCACTTTATATTATGGTATTATCATTCTACTGACAACAGAACTGTCACTTTATACATCATATATAAACTGACAGTCCTGTTGTCAGTAGAATGATAATATCATAATATAAACTGACAGTCCTGTTGTCAGTAGAATGATAAAATCATAATATAAACTGACAGTCCTGTTGTCAGTAGAATGATAATATCATAATATAAAGTGACAGTCCTGTTGTCAGTAGAATGATAACACCATAATATAAAGTGACAGTCCTGTTGTCAGTAGAATGATTATATCATAATATAAAGTGACAGTCCTGTTGTCAGTAGAATGATAATACCATAATATAAAGTGACAGTCCTGTTGTCAGTAGAATGATTTTATCATAATATAAAGTGACAGTCCTGTTGTCAGTAGAATGATAATATCATAATATAAAGTGACAGTCCTGTTGTCAGTAGAATGATAATACCATAATATAAAGTGACAGGTTGTCAGTAGAATGATAATACCATAATATAAAGTGACAGTCCTGTTGTCAGTAGAATGATAATACCATAATATAAAGTGACAGTCCTCTTGTCAGTAGAATGATACCATAATATAAAGTGACAGTCCTGTCTTTAGTAGAATGATAATATCATAATATAAAGTGACAGTCCTGTTGTCAGTAGAATGATAATACCATAATATAAAGTGACAGTCCTGTTGCCAGTAGAATAATAATACCATAATATAAAGTGACAATCCTGTTGTCAGTAGAATGATAATACCATAATATAAAGTGACAGTCCTGTTGTCAGTAGAATGATAATATCATAGTATAAAGTAACAGTCCTGTTGTCAGTAGAATGATAATACCATAATATAAAGTGACAGTCCTGTTGTCCGTAGAATGATTATATCATAATAAAAAGTGACAGTCCTCTTGTCAGTAGAATGATAATACCATAATATAAAGTGTCAGTCCTGTTGTCAGTAGAATGATTACATCATAATATAAACTGACAGTCCTGTTGTCAGTAGAATGATAATATCATAATATAAACTGACAGTCCTGTTGTCAGTAGAATGATAATACCATAATATAAAGTGACAGTCCTGTTGTCCGTAGAATGATTATATCATAATAAAAAGTGACAGTCCTCTTGTCAGTAGAATGTCAGTAGAATGATAATACCATAATATACCACTTTATATTATGGTATTATCATTCTACTGACAACAGGACTGTCACTTTATATTATGATAAAATCATTCTACTGACAACAGGACTGTCACTTTATATTATGGTATTATCATTCTACTGACAACAGGACTGTCACTTTATATTATGATATAATCATTCTACTGACAACAGGACTGTCAGTTTATATTATGATTTTATCATTCTACTGACAACAGGACTGTCAGTTTATATTATGATATTATCATTCTACTGACAACAGGACTGTCAGTTTATATTATGATATTATCATTCTACTGACAACAGGACTGTCAGTTTATATTATGATGTAATCATTCTACTGACAACAGGACTGACACTTTATATTATGGTATTATCATTCTACTGACAAGAGGACTGTCACTTTTTATTATGATATAATCATTCTACGGACAACAGGACTGTCACTTTATATTATGGTATTATCATTCTACTGACAACAGGACTGTTACTTTATACTATGATATTATCATTCTACTGACAACAGGACTGTCACTTTATATTATGGTATTATCATTCTACTGACAACAGGACTGTCACTTTATATTATGGTATTATTATTCTACTGACAACAGGACTGTCACTTTATATTATGGTATTATCATTCTACTGACAACAGGACTGTCACTTTATATTATGGTATTATCATTCTACTGACAACCTGTCACTTTATATTATGGTATTATCATTCTACTGACAACATGACTGTCACTTTATATTATGATATTATCATTCTACTGAAGACAGGACTGTCACTTTATATTATGGTATTATCATTCTACTGACAACCTGTCACTTTATATTATGGTATTATCATTCTACTGACAACATGACTGTCACTTTATATTATGATATTATCATTCTACTGACAACAGGACTGTCACTTTATATTATGGTATTATCATTCTACTGACAACAGGACTGTCACTTTATATTATGATAAAATCATTCTACTGACAACAGGACTGTCACTTTATATTATGGTATTTTCATTCTACTGACAACAGGACTGTCACTTTATATTATGATATAATCATTCTACTGACAACAGGACTGTCACTTTATATTATGGTGTTATCATTCTACTGACAACCTGTCACTTTATATTATGGTATTATCATTCTACTGACAACAGGACTGTCAGTTTATATTATGGTATTATCATTCTACTGACAACAGGACTGACACTTTATATTATGATAAAATCATTCTACTGACAACAGGACTGTCACTTTATATTATGGTATTATCATTCTACTGACAACAGGACTGTCACTTTATATTATGATATAATCATTCTACTGACAACAGGACTGTCACTTTATATTATGGTGTTATCATTCTACTGACAACAGGACTGTCACTTTATATTATGATATTATCATTCTACTGACAACAGGACTGTCAGTTTATATTATGATTTTATCATTCTACTGACAACAGGACTGTCACTTTATATTATGATATTATCATTCTACTGACAACAGGACTGTCAGTTTATATTATGATTTTATCATTCTACTGACAACAGGACTGTCACTTTATATTATGGTGTTATCATTCTACTGACAACAGGACTGTCAGTTTATATTATGATATCATTCTACTCACAACAGGACTGTCAGTTTATATTATCATTTTATCATTCTACTGACAACAGGACTGTCAGTTTATATTATGATATTATCATTCTACTGACAACAGGACTGTCAGTTTATATTATGATATTATCATTCTACTGACAACAGGACTGTCACTTTATATTATGATGTAATCATTCTACTGACAACAGGACTGACACTTTATATTATGGTATCATCATTTTACTGACAAGAGGACTGTCACTTTTTATTATGATATAATCATTCTACGGACAACAGGACTGTCACTTTATATTATGGTATTATCATTCTACTGACAACAGGACTGTTACTTTATACTATGATATTATCATTCTACTGACAACAGGACTGTCACTTTATATTATGGTATTATCATTCTACTGACAACAGGACTGTCACTTTATATTATGGTATTATCATTCTACTGACAACAGAACTGTCACTTTATATTATGATATTATCATTCTACTGACAACAGGACTGTCACTTTATATTATGGTATTATCATTCTACTGACAACAGGACTGTCACTTTATATTATGATATTATCATTCTACTGACAACAGGACTGTCACTTTATATTATGGTATTATCATTCTACTGACAACAGGACTGTCACTTTATATTATGATAAAATCATTCTACTGACAACAGGACTGTCACTTTATATTATGGTATTATCATTCTACTGACAACAGGACTGTCACTTTATATTATGATATAATCATTCTACTGACAACAGGACTGTCACTTTATATTATGGTGTTATCATTCTACTGACAACAGGACTGTCACTTTATATTATGATATTATCATTCTACTGACAACAGGACTGTCAGTTTATATAATGATAAAATCATTCTACTGACAACAGGACTGTCACTTTATATTATGGTATTATCATTCTACTGACAACAGGACTGTCACTTTATATTATGATATAATCATTCTACTGACAACAGGACTGTCACTTTATATTATGGTGTTATCATTCTACTGACAACAGGACTGTCACTTTATATTATGGTATTATCATTCTACTGACAACAGGACTGTCACTTTATATTATGGTATTATCATTCTACTGACAACCTGTCACTTTATAATATGGTATTATCATTCTACTGACAACAGGACTGTCACTTTATATTATGGTATTATCATTCTACTGACAACAGGACTGACACTTTATATTATGATAAAATCATTCTACTGACAACAGGACTGTCACTTTATATTATGGTATTATCATTCTACTGACAACAGGACTGTCACTTTATATTATGATATAATCATTCTACTGACAACAGGACTGTCACTTTATATGATGGTGTTATCATTCTACTGACAACAGGACTGTCACTTTATATTATGATATTATCATTCTACTGACAACAGGACTGTCAGTTTATATTATGATTTTATCATTCTACTGACAACAGGACTGTCAGTTTATATTATGATATTATCATTCTACTGACAACAGGACTGTCACTTTATATTATGATATTATCATTCTACTGACAACAGGACTGTCACTTTATATTATGATATTATCATTCTACTGACAACAGGACTGTCACTTTATATTATGGTATTATCATTCTACTGACAACAGAACTGTCACTTTATATTATGATATTATCATTCTACTGACAACAGGACTGTCACTTTATATTATGGTATTATCATTCTACTGACAACAGGACTGTCACTTTATATTATGATATAATCATTCTACTGACAACAGGACTGTCACTTTATATTATGATATAATCATTCTACTGACAACAGGACTGTCACTTTATATTATGGTGTTATCATTCTACTGACAACAGGACTGTCACTTTATATTATGATATTATCATTCTACTGACAACAGGACTGTCACTTTATATTATGATATTATCATTCTACTGACAACAGGACTGTCAGTTTATATTATGATTTTATCATTCTACTGACAACAGGACTGTCACTTTATATTATGATATTATCATTCTACTGACAACAGGACTGTCAGTTTATATTATGATATTATCATTCTACTGACAACAGGACTGTCAGTTTATATTATGATGTAATCATTCTACTGACAACAGGACTGACACTTTATATTATGGTATTATCATTCTACTGACAAGAGGACTGTCACTTTTTATTATGATATAATCATTCTACGGACAACAGGACTGTCACTTTATATTATGGTATTATCATTCTACTGACAACAGGACTGACACTTTATATTATGATATTATCATTCTACTGACAACAGGACTGTCACTTTATATTATGGTATTATCATTCTACTGACAACAGGACTGTCACTTTATATTATGATAAAATCATTCTACTGACAACAGGACTGTCACTTTATATTATGGTATTATCATTCTACTGACAACAGGACTGTCACTTTATATTATGAGGTAATCATTCTACTGAAGACAGGACTGTCACTTTATATTATGGTATCATTCTACTGACAAGAGGACTGTCACTTTATATTATGGTATTATCATTCTACTGACAACAGGACTGTCACTTTATATTATGGTATTATCATTCTACTGACAACCTGTCACTTTATATTATGGTATTATCATTCTACTGACAACAGGACTGTCAGTTTATATTATGATGTAATCATTCTACTGACAACAGGACTGACACTTTATATTATGGTATTATCATTCTACTGACAACAGGACTGTCACTTTATATTATGATAAAATAATTCTACTGACAACAGGACTGTCACTTTATATTATGGTATTATCATTCTACTGACAACAGGACTGTCACTTTATATTATGATATAATCATTCTACTGACAACAGGACTGTCACTTTATATTATGGTGTTATCATTCTACTGACAACAGGTCTGTCACTTTATATTATGGTATTATCGTTCTACTGACAACAGGACTGTCACTTTATATTATGATATTATCATTCTACTGACAACAGGACTGTCACTTTATATTATGGTATTATCATTCTACTGACAACAGAACTGTCACTTTATATTATGATATTATCATTCTACTGACAACAGGACTGTCACTTTATATTATGGTATTATCATTCTACTGACAACAGGACTGTCACTTTATATTATGATATAATCATTCTACTGACAACAGGACTGTCACTTTATATTATGATATTATCATTCTACTGACAACAGGACTGTCACTTTATATTATGGTATTATCATTCTACTGACAACAGGACTGTCACTTTATATTATGATATCATTCTACTGACAACAGGACTGTCACTTTATATTATGGTATTATCATTCTACTGACAACAGGACTGTCACTTTATATTATGATAAAATCATTCTACTGACAACAGGACTGTCACTTTATATTATGGTATTATCATTCTACTGACAACAGGACTGTCACTTTATATTATGATATAATCATTCTACTGACAACAGGACTGTCACTTTATATTATGGTGTTATCATTCTACTGACAACAGGACTGTCACTTTATATTATGATATTATCATTCTACTGACAACAGGGCTGTCAGTTTATATTATGATTTTATCATTCTACTGACAACAGGACTGTCAGTTTATATTATGATATTATCATTCTACTGACAACAGAACTGTCAGTTTATATTATGATATTATCATTCTACTGACAACAGGACTGTCAGTTTATATTATGATGTAATCATTCTACTGACAACAGGACTGACACTTTATATTATGGTATTATCATTCTACTGACAAGAGGACTGTCACTTTTTATTATGATATAATCATTCTACGGACAACAGGACTGTCACTTTATATTATGGTATTATCATTCTACTGACAACAGGACTGTCACTTTATATTATGATATTATCATTCTACTGACAACAGGACTGTCAGTTTATATTATGATTTTATCATTCTACTGACAACAGGACTGTCAGTTTATATTATGATATTATCATTCTACTGACAACAGGACTGTCACTTTATATTATGATATTATCATTCTACTGACAACAGGACTGTCACTTTATATTATGGTATTATCATTCTACTGACAACAGGACTGTCACTTTATATTATGGTATTATTATTCTACTGACAACAGGACTGTCACTTTATATTATGGTATTATCATTCTACTGACAACAGGACTGTCACTTTATATTATGATATTATCATTCTACTGAAGACAGGACTGTCACTTTATATTATGGTATCATTCTACTGACAAGAGGACTGTCACTTTATATTATGGTATTATCATTCTACTGACAACAGGACTGTCACTTTATATTATGGTATTATCATTCTACTGACAACCTCTCACTTTATATTATGGTATTATCATTCTACTGACAACAGGACTGTCAGTTTATATTATGATGTAATCATTCTACTGACAACAGGACTGACACTTTATATTATGGTATTATCATTCTACTGACAACAGGACTGTCACTTTATACTATGCTATAATAATTCTACTGAAGACAGGACTGACACTTTATATTATGGTATTATCATTCTACTGACAACAGGACTGTCACTTTATATTATGATAAAATCATTCTACTGACAACAGGACTGTCACTTTATATTATGGTATTATCATTCTACTGACAACAGGACTGTCACTTTATATTATGGTATTATCATTCTACTGACAACAGGACTGTCAGTTTATATTATGATGTAATCATTCTACAGACAACAGGACTGACACTTTATATTATGGTATTATCATTCTACAGACAACAGGACTGTCACTTTATATTATGGTATTATCATTCTACAGACAACAGGACTGACACTTTATATTATGGTATTATCATTCTACAGACAACAGGACTGTCACTTTATATTATGGTATTATCATTCTACTGACAACAGGACTGTCACTTTATATTATGGTATTATCATTCTACTGACAACAGGACTGTCACTTTATATTATGGTATTATCATTCTACAGACAACAGGACTGACACTTTATATTATGGTATTATCATTCTACAGACAACAGGACTGACACTTTATATTATGGTATTATCATTCTACAGACAACAGGACTGACACTTTATATTATGGTATTATCATTCTACTGACAATAGGACTGTCACTTTAAAAAGGGACACTTAGCAACCCAGATAATTTGAGAATCCCCTGCAAAATGTCAGTATATGTACGTACGCCTTATATTTCTACAACAGAAGAGCTTTCAGCTGCCGTACATTTAAGCTGTTGGAAGTACAACTAAAATACAAAGCAGTTGATGATTCGCAACCTCCTGCAAGAGCAACATGAGCTGGCATTTGGATAAGCATTTGATGATCATTTTAAGATAGAATACTGCCAACTAGTACAAAGAATTAAAAAACAATAACAACTTCAATGTAACATATTGTCACCAGAGTTTGGGAACTATGATACTAAGCCTTGTTCCATATTTATACATTCATATTCATTTTGTGTTTACTTCTCTTTTCTCCTTAGATTTGCTATGCAATTAGCTTGGGGAAAGAAATAGCTGCAGCACAGAAGGCAAGTATACTTTCATACATTTACTATATAACAACCTCTAGCTATTAATTATTGTTTTCAATTTTAATATCCCAGCATGCAAGGGAAAGGTCTGGTAAGAGTAGTAAATACTTTATGGTGTGCAAGTTGTTGTTAATTCCTGTCCAGTGTGTTCAAAATTGATGTTCCAGTCCATTTAAGAGATTAAGTTCTATTCTGCTTTCATGTTGCTGACCTGGTGTGTTCCCTATCACACAATTGCCAAGTCCTCTTCATTAATGTTAAAGGGACAGTCTACAATAGAATTGTTATTGTTTTAAAAGATAGATAATCCCTTTATTACTCATTCCCCAGTTTTGAACAACCAACACTGTTATATTAATACACTTTTTACCTCTTCTTCCAGCCCCCTGATCACATGACTGTGACTGTTTATTATCTACTAGTCCTAAAGCCCCTTCACACGGGTCATTTTTTCCAGTACAGCGGTCCCACCCCTTGCGCTCTCTCCCTTCCCCTCTCTTTTGCTCTCTCTCTCTCTCCCCCTCTCTTTTGAGCTTTCTCTCTCCCCCCTCTCTTTTGCGCTCTCTCCCCCCTCTCTTTTGCGCTCTCCCCCTCTCTTTTGCGCTCTTTCTCCCCCCTATTTTGCGCTATCTCCCCCCTCTCTTTTGCGCTCTCTCTCCCCCATCTCTTTTGCGCTCTCCCCCTCTCTTTTGAGCTCTCTCTCTTCCCCCTCTCTTTTACGCTCTCTCCCCCCTTCTCTTTTGCGCTCTCACCCCTCTCTTATGCGCTCTCTCTCCCCCCCTCTCTTTTGCACGCTCTCTCCCTCTCTCTTTTGCCCCCTCTCTTTTGCGCTCTCTCCCCCCACTCTTTTGTGCTCTCTCTCTCTCCCCCCTCTCTTTTGCGCGCTCTCTCTCCCCCTCTCTTT
The DNA here is from genome assembly GCF_027579735.1 of Bombina bombina. Classification (NCBI taxonomy): domain Eukaryota; kingdom Metazoa; phylum Chordata; class Amphibia; order Anura; family Bombinatoridae; genus Bombina; species Bombina bombina. The sequence goes on from NC_069504.1 coordinate 331,133,622, forward strand.
TGCGCTCTCTCCGCCTCTCTTTTGCTCTCTCTCTCTCCTCTCTTTTGCTCTGTCTCCCCCCTCTCTTTTGAGCTCTCTCCCCCCTCTTTTGCGCTCTCTCTCTCCCCCTCTCTTTTGCGCTCTCTCTCTCCCCCTCTCTTTTGCGCTCTCACCCCCTCTTTTGCGCTCTCTCTCTCCTCCCTCTCTTTTGCGCTCTCTCTCTCTCCCCTCTCTTTTGTTCACTCTTAGAAATTAGCATATGAGTCTACCTAGGTTTAGTTTCAACTAAGAATACTAAGAGAAAAAAAGCAAATTTGATGATAAAAGTAAATTGGAAAGTTGATTAAAATTACATGTCCTATCTGAATAATGAAAGTTCAATTTTGACTAGACTGTCCCTTTAAGTTCCAGATCTGTAGTTTCTAGATTAATCTGTTTATTGCTTCCCTTGAGGATATCTCAGACTTCTGTTTGTGTTGTGTATATAGTATTTGGCCCATACAATCTCTGGAGCATGCTGCAGTGGTTATGAAGGCTTCTCCATACTTTTAAAGTAGGGGTGTCCAACTCTTGTTTTGTTTGATGTTCACTAATTAAAGCACCAGTGTAAACAGTAGATTTGCATAATCAACAAATGCAAGATAACAAGACAATGCAATAGCACTTAGTCTGAACTTCAAATGAGTAGTAGATTTTTTTTTTCTGACAATTTTAAAAGTTATGTCTATTTCCACTCCCCATGTACCATGTAACAGCCATCAGCCAATCACAAATGCATACACGTACCATGTGACAGCCATCAGCCAATCACAAATGCATACACATTTATTCTGTGAATTCTTGCACATGCTCAGTAGGAGCTGGTGACTCAAAAAGTTTAAATATAAAAAGACTGTGCACTTTTTGTTAATGAAAGTAAATTGGACCGTTGTTTAAAATTGCATGCTCTATCTGAATAATGAAGGTTTAATTTTGACTTGAGTGTCTCTTTAACCAAGATTTATGGCTTTTGCTCAGTTAAGATTTAACCAACGCAGCTGTTTAAAAGGAGTAGTGAGTAAGATTTTTGTTGTAGAAATATGAAAGAATCCACTAAGAAAGTGGGTTATCCAGGACCCATTAGTTCCTCTAAGTGCAAGAAAGTTTTAATATTGTTTAAAGTGACTGTAAAGTAAACGATATTAGCTAAAGTCAATCGATAGAATTTAAATAATGAATGAGACTTTTATTCATGAAATCTTTAGTGTATACTTGAGATATTTCACTAGAAACGCTATACAGATAAGAGCCGTCCCTCCACCCGCAATATTCAGCTATTGATTGACAGATGACTCATCTGCAATCAACAAATCGTTGTTTCCCCCCCGATAAGTCATCTGTCAATCAATAGCTAAATATGGTGACCGGAGGGCCGGCTTTTATCTGTATAGCATTTCTGAAACATCTCTGAAGATGAGAGTACACTAAAGATTTCATGAATGAAAGTCTCATTCATTTTTTAAATTCTATCGGTTGACTTTAGCTAATATTGTTTACTTTACATTCACTTTAAAGGGATAGGAAACTCAAAAATTATTTTAATCTGTTTTAAATATTTAGTATATATTAAAGACCTATTAAAAAAAAAAAACTATTAAATGTTTCTGGTCGTTTTCCTGTAATTTGTCTTCCAAAATGCTGATTTCGCCAAACCCACTATTGTCATTAAGCAGGCCCTATAACAATGTTCTACCTAGGTAGAAACATCATGGTGGCCCACATGCGCATTAGAATGGTTGTCTGAACGCATTTTCCTTCGTCCTCTCTCCTGCGGCGCTTCACCAACCATGTGGATGGTGACATATTGTAAGCAATAGTAAGGATGTTAATTATTAACGCTAGTAACATCCACTTAGCTATTACTTACAATCTTGCTTTGGTTAGCTTTTTGACCCCTTAGAAAATTTAAGTAACTTAATTCTGGAAGTAAATTGATGCTGCGATAAACAGCAGCGTATGAAAGCATAGAACATTTAAAAATGGCATCCCGGTCATTTATGATGAAGTGCGCATGTGATTGCCCTTACAATGTACTGCGCATTCGAACATTAATGATAAAGTACATGAATATTCAAATTACATGAGCAATACTGTGGCGCAATCATAAATTATGCTTTATCCTCTAGTCCGGCTTTCTTTATGGGCAGCCGTTGGAGGGGTTTATTATAAAAAGAAAAGTATGAAAATTACATATTTAGAAGTTTCATTTTTAAATATAACAAACTGGATTTAAAACTTTAAATAGTGATGTATCAAATAATTTGTTTTATTTTCATACAATTTAGCAAAGATTTCTAACCCTTTAATTATGTTTTTAATCTTGCACAATCCCACAGATGGTTTATTGACCTATGTGAAGTTGGCACCCCATGTTTGTAAAAACTGAATTAAAATATACCATTCGTTTGTGCTACGTTTGTGCTGATTTGTGCCGCAAAAACCAACGTTTGTGCCGGTTTGGTTTCGGAGATATAGCGCATTATATTTGCTGAAACTCCGCCCACTTTGCACCCCATGTTATGCCATTTTAAAAACAAATATACCATTTGTTTGTGCTGCGTTTGTGCTGATTTGTGCTGCAAAAACGAACGTTTGTGCTGTTTTGGTTTCGGAGATATAGCGCATTATTTTTTATGAAACCCCGCCCACTTTGCACCCCATGTTATTCAATTTTAAAAACAAATATACCATTCGTTTGTGCTGCGTTTGTGCTGATTTGTGCCGCAAAAACAAATGTTTGTGCCGGTTTGCTTTCAGAGATATAGCGCATTATATTTGCTGAAACTCCGCCCACTTTGCACCCCATGTTATGCAATTTTAAAAACAAATATACCATTTGTTTGTGCTGCGTTTGTGCTGATTTGTGCCGCAAAAACGAACGTTTGTGCTGTTTTGGTTTCGGAGATATAGCGCATTATTTTCTCCAACATTGGTGTGTCCGGTCCACGGCGTCATCCTTACTTGTGGGATATTCTCTTCCCCAACAGGAAATGGCAAAGAGTCCCAGCAAAGCTGGTCACATGATCCCTCCTAGGCTCCGCCCACCCCAGTCATTCTCTTTGCCGTTGCACAGGCAACATCTCCACGGAGATGGTTAAGAGTTTTTTGGTGTTTAAATGTAGTTTTATTCTTCTATCAAGTGTTTGTTATTTTAAAATAGTGCTGGTATGTACTATTTACTCTGAAACAGAAAAGGATGAAGATTTCTGTTTGTAAGAGGAAGATGATTTTAGCAGACAGTAACTAAAATCAATTGCTGTTTCCACACAGGACTGTTGAGATGAAGTAACTTCAGTTGGGGGAAACAGTTAGCAGACTTTTCTGCTTAAGGTATGACTAGCCATATTTCTAACAAGACCAAGTAATGCTGGAAGGCTGTCATTTCCCCTCATGGGGACCGGTAAGCCATTTTCTTAGTTAAACATAAAAGAATAAAGGGCTTCAAAAAGGGCTTAAAAACTGGTAGACATTTTTCTGGGCTAAAACGATTGCTTTACTAGGCATATTATGCAGATTCTAACTAATAATTGGTATTATAATCTTGGGGAACGTTTAAAAAAAACGGCAGGCACTGTGTTGGACACCTTTTTCAGATGGGGGCTTTTTCTAGTTGTAGACAGAGCCTCATTTTCGCGCCATTAATGCGCAGTTGTTTTTGGAGAGCAAGGCATGCAGATGCATGTGTCAGGAGCTAAGAATCACTGAAAAAGCTTATAGAAGGCGTCATTTGGTATCGTATTCCCCTCTGGGCTTGGTTGGGTCTCAGCAAAGCATATAGCTGGGACTGTATAGGGGTTAAATGTAAAAACGGCTCAGGTTCCGTTAATTTAAGAGTTAAAGCTCTGAAATTTGGTGTGCAATACTTTTAATGCTTTAAGACACTGTGGTGAAATTTTGGTGAATTTTGAACAATTCCTTCATACTTTTTCACATATTCAGTAATAAAGTGTTTTCAGTTTGAAATTTAAAGTGACAGTAACGGTTTTATTTTAAAACGTTTTTTGTGCTTTGTTGACAAGTTTAAGCCTGTTTAACATGTCTGTACCATCAGATAAGCTATGTTCTATATGTATGAAAGCCAATGTGTCTCCCCATTTAAATTTATGTGATAATTGTGCCATAGTGTCCAAACAAAGTAAGGACAGTAATGCCACAGATAATGATATTGCCCAAGATGATTCCTCAAATGAGGGGAGTAAACATGATACTACATCATCCCCTACTGTGTCTACACCAGTTATGCCCACACAGGAGGCCCCTAGTACATCTAGTGCGCCAATACTTATTACCATGCAACAATTAACGGCTGTAATGGATAACTCCATAGCGAATCTTTTATCCAAAATGCCTACTTATCAGAGAAAGCGCGATTGCTCTGTTTTAAACACTGAAGAGCAAGAGGACGCTGATGATAACTGTTCTGACATACACTCACACCAATCTCAAGGGGCCATGAGGGAGGTTTTGTCTGATGGAGAAATTTCAGATTCAGGAAAAATTTCTCATCAAGCTGAACCTGATGTTGTGACATTTAAATTTAAATTAGAACATCTCCGCGCACTGCTTAAGGAGGTGTTATCTACTCTGGATGATTGTGACAATTTGGTCATTCCAGAGAAATTATGTAAGATGGACAAGTTCCTAGAGGTTCCGGTGCCCCCCGACGCTTTTCCTATACCCAAGCGGGTGGCGGACATAGTAAATAAAGAGTGGGAAAGGCCCGGCACACCTTTTGTTTCCCCCCCTATATTTAAGAAATTATTTCCTATAGTCGACCCCAGAAAGGACTTATGGCAGACAGTCCCCAAGGTCGAGGGGGCGGTTTCTACTCTAAACAAACGCACTACTATTCCTATCGAAGATAGTTGTGCTTTCAAAGATCCTATGGATAAGAAATTAGAGGGTTTGCTTAAAAAGATTTTTGTACAGCAAGGTTACCTTCTACAACCAATTTCATGCATTGTTCCTGTCACTACGGCAGCGTGTTTCTGGTTCGAGGAACTAGAAAAATCGCTCAGTAAAGAATCTTCGTATGAGGAGGTTATAGACAGAGTTCAAGCACTTAAATTGGCTCTTTTGTTTTAGATGCCGCTTTGCAATTAGCTAGATTAGCGGCAAAAAAATTCAGGGTTTGCTATCGTGGCGCGCAGAGCGCTTTGGCTAAAGTCTTGGTCAGCGGATGTGTCTTCCAAGACAAAATTGCTTAACATTCCTTTCAAAGGTAAAACATTATTTGGACCTGATTTGAAAGAGATTATTTCAGACATCACTGGGGGAAAGGGCCACGCCCTCCCACAGGATAGGTCTTTTAAGGCTAAAAATAAGCCTAATTTTCGTCCCTTTCGCAGAAACGGACCAGTCTCTAATTCTGTATCCTCTAAGCAAGAGGGTATTACTTCACAACCCAAACCAGCCTGGAAACCAATGCAAGGCTGGAACAAGGGTAAGCAGGCCAAGAAGCCTACCACTGCTACCAAAACAGCATGAAGGGATAGCCCCCGATCCGGGACCGGATCTAGTGGGGGGCAGACTTTCTCTCTTTGCTCAGGCTTGGGCAAGAGATGTTCAGGATCCTTGGGCGCTAGAAATAGTTTCTCAAGGTTATCTCCTGGAATTCAAGGAACTACCCCCAAGGGGAAGGTTCCACAGGTCTCAATTATCTTCAAACCAAATAAAGAGACAGGCATTCTTACATTGTGTAGAAGACCTGTTAAAGATGGGAGTGATACATCCAGTTCCAATAAGAGAACAAGGAATGGGATTTTATTCCAATCTGTTCATAGTTCCCAAAAAAGAGGGAACATTCAGACCAATTTTGGATCTAAAGATCCTAAACAAATTTCTCAGGGTACCATCGTTCAAAATGGAAACTATTCGAACGATCCTACCTACTATCCAGGAAAATCAATTTATGACTACCGTGGATTTAAAGGATGCGTACCTACATATTCCTATCCACAAGGAACATCATCAGTTCCTAAGGTTCGCTTTTCTGGACAAGCATTACCAGTTTGTGGCACTTCCATTCGGATTAGCCACTGCTCCAAGGATTTTCACAAAGGTACTAGGGTCCCTTCTAGCGGTTCTAAGACCAAGGGGCATTGCAGTAGTACCTTACTTGGACGACATCCTGATTCAAGCGTCGTCCCTGTCAAAAGCAAAGGCTCATACGGACATCGTCCTAGCCTTTCTCAGATCTCACGGATGGAAGGTGAACAGAGAAAAAAGTTCTCTGTCCCCGTCAACAAGAGTTCCCTTCTTGGGAACAATAATAGATTCCTTAGAAATGAAGATTTTTCTGACAGAGGTCAGAAAATCAAAACTTCTAAGCTCTTGTCAAGTACTTCATTCTGTTCATCGTCCTTCCATAGCGCAGTGCATGGAAGTAATAGGATTGATGGTTGCAACAATGGACATAGTTTCCCTCCAACTGACGGCTTGGAGATTGAACGCTTGATTCTATCAAAGCGTGGGTTTTCAGATTCTGTAATAGATACTCTGATTCAGGCTAGAAAGCCTGTAACTAGAAAAATTTACCATAAAATATGGAAAAAATATATCTGTTGGTGTGAATCTAAAGGATTCCCATGGAACAAGATAAAAATTCCTAAGATTCTATCCTTTCTGCAAGAAGGTTTGGAGAAAGGATTATCTGCAAGTTCTCTGAAGGGACAGATCTCTGCTTTATCTGTTTTACTTCACAAAAGACTGGCAGCTGTGCCAGATGTTCAAGCATTTGTTCAGGCTCTGGTTAGGATCAAGCCTGTTTACAGACCTTTGACTCCTCCCTGGAGTCTAAATCTAGTTCTTTCAGTTCTTCAAGGGGTTCCGTTTGAACCTTTACATTCCGTAGATATTAAGTTACTATCTTGGAAAGTTTTGTTTTTGGTTGCAATCTCTTCTGCTAGAAGAGTTTCAGAGTTATCTGCTCTGCAGTGTTCTCCTCCTTATCTGGTGTTCCATGCAGATAAGGTGGTTTTGCGTTCTAAGCCTGGTTTTCTTCCTAAAGTTGTTTCTAACAAAAATATTAACCAGGAGATAGTTGTACCTTCTTTGTGTCCGAATCCAGTTTCAAAGAAGGAGCGTTTGTTACACAATTTGGACGTTGTCCGTGCTCTAAAATTCTATTTAGAGGCTACTAAAGATTTCAGACAAACATCATCCTTGTTTGTTATTTATTCTGGTAAAAGGAGAGGTCAAAAAGCGACTTCCACCTCTCTTTCCTTTTGGCTTAAAAGCATTATCCGTTTGGCTTATGAGACTGCCGGACGGCAGCCTCCTGAAAGAATCACAGCTCACTCCACTAGGGCTGTGGCTTCCACATGGGCCTTCAAGAACGAGGCTTCTGTTGACCAGATATGTAAGGCAGCGACTTGGTCTTCACTGCACACTTTTGCCAAATTTTACAAATTTGATACTTTTGCTTCTTCGGAGGCTATTTTTGGGAGAAAGGTTTTGCAAGCTGTGGTGCCTTCCGTTTAGGTGACCTGATTTGCTCCCTCCCTTCATCCGTGTCCTAAAGCTTTGGTATTGGTTCCCACTAGTAAGGATGACGCCGTGGACCGGACACACCAATGTTGGAGAAAACAGAATTTATGCTTACCTGATAAATTACTTTCTCCAACGGTGTGTCCGGTCCACGGCCCGCCCTGGTTTTTTTAATCAGGTCTGATGAATTATTTTCTCTAACTACAGTCACCACGGTATCATATGATTTCTCCTATATATATTTCCTCCTGTCCGTCGGTCGAATGACTGGGGTGGGCGGAGCCTAGGAGGGATCATGTGACCAGCTTTGCTGGGACTCTTTGCCATTTCCTGTTGGGGAAGAGAATATCCCACAAGTAAGGATGACGCCGTGGACCGGACACTCCGTTGGAGAAAGTAATTTGGTTGTTGTTGTTTTGGTTTCGGAGATATAGCGCATTATTTTTTATGAAACCCCGCCCACTTTGCACCCCATGTTATTCAATTTTAAAAACAAATATACCATTTGTTTGTGCTGCGTTTGTGCTGGTTTGTGCCACAAAAACGAATGTTTGTGCCGGTTTGGTTTCGGAGATATAGCGCATTATATTTGCGAAAATTCCGCCCACTTTGCACCCCATGTTATGCAATTTTAAAAACAAATATACCATTTGTTTGTACTGCGTTTGTGCTGATTTGTGCCGCAAAAACGAATGTTTGTGCCGGTTTGGTTTCGGAGATATAGCGCATTATATTTGCTGAAACTCCGCCCACTTTGCACCCCATGTTATGCAATTTTAAAAACAAATATACCATTTGTTTGTGCTGTGTTTGTGCTGATTTGTGCAGCAAAAACGAACGTTTGTGCCATTTTGGTTTCGGAGATATAGTGCATTATTTTTTATGAAACCCTGCCCACTTTGCACCCCATGTTATTCAATTTTAAAAACAAATATACCGATTGTTTGTGCTGTGTTTGTGCTGATTTGTGCCGCAAAAACGAATATAGAACACCAGTGATTAAAGGGACATTATACACTCATTTTTTCTTTGCATAAATGTTTTGTAGATGATCTATTTATATAGCCCATAAAGTTGTTGTTTTTTTGTTTTTTTTTTAAAATGATAGTTTTTGCTTATTCTTAAATAACATTGCTCTGATTTTGAGACTCCTAACCAAGCCCCAAAGTTTTAGGAGAATACCGAAGTATACCTACTCCACCTTGCTTCTGTTTGTGTAAAGGGTCTTTTCATATACGAAGGAAGGGGGGGGGGGAGTGTCTGATATTTCCCACTTGCAATGGGTGCTCCAGTAACCTTTTAAACTGAGCTAAACTGGAAGCTTCTAAGTAAGTTTTTAAATGGTTTTATACCGGATTTTTATATCAGTATCTGTGCATATTATTCTTTATAATAGTGTCTATTACATGCAGTTATATGAAAATTGGTGTATACTGTCCCTTTAACACTGCACCAGAAAGTAAAATGTAAGAGGGTTAATATTGCACCCGAGAGGTTAATGTGGCATTTACAGGGCCAGATTTGTAATGAGACAGAGTAGGCATGTGCCCACAGGCGCCCTCCATAGAGGGGAGCCGTGCCTAATTGCTGGTGTTCTGTCAATTAATTTGACAGAACACCGGCAACAACAAGGAGGGTGTGCTCTATATAGAACACTATTCAGAGAGCACCTCCTTCTTTTCAATGACCAGCGGCTTCCGTGGGGGCAGAGAGGGACCTTGGTGTAGGCTGCCTATTAAAAAGTCTGTCCAGCACAGGCAGGCGTTTCATTGGCACCACGGAAGCCGCCGGTAACAGAAAACAAGGGGGATGCGCTCTGTTTAGTGCACTCTGTGCCTATGGGCGCCCGAAATGTAAATCCGGCACTGGGCATTAAAGGATTAACATGGTAACATACCGGTTTATACGGCATACATGGGGTTATTGAAGAGTAATGGATTGGAAGAAGCCCAAACCATAGCTTAAAGGGACACTGAACCCAATTTTTTTCTTTTGTGATTCAGATAGCGCATGCAATTTTAAGCAACTTTCTAATTTACTCCTATTATCAATTTTTCTTTATTCTCTTGCTATTTTTATTTGAAAAAGAAGGCATCTAAGCTTTTTTGGGTTCAGAACTCTGGATAGCACTTTTTTATTGGTGGATGAATTTATCCACCAATCAGCAAGGACAACCCAGGTTGTTTACCAAAAATGGGCCGGCATCTAAACTTACATTCTTGCATTTCAAATAAAGATTCCAAGAGAATGAAGAAAATTTGATAATAGAGCATGAAATTGTAAGCAACTTTACTCCTATCTGAATCACAAAAGAAAAATTTGGGTTCAGTGTCCCTTTAAAGGGATATGAAACCCACATTTTTTCTTTCATGAATTAGAAAGAGCATACAATTGTACACAATTTTCCAATTTACTTCTATCATCTAATTTGCTTAATTTTCTTGATATTCTTTGCTGAAAAGCATATCTAGATATGCTCAGTAGCTGCTGATTGGTAGATGCACAGATGCCTCGTGTGATTGGCTCACCCATGTGCATTGCTATTTCTTCAAAAAAGGATATCTGAAGAATGAAGCAAATTAGATAGAAGTAAACTGGAATGTTATTTAAAATTGTATTCTCTTCTTAAATCATGAAAGAAAATGTTTGGGTTTAGTGTCCCTTTAAGTAATTTAACTGCAAAGTGAATAAGTAGAAACCCACTACTTAATTGAAAAAGGAAATTTTCAATTAAATTGCAGTAAAGCCCTCTTCAACCCCATTAGGCCTAATAAACCTCCTTTAGCCAATTTAACCTTTGTTGCCATATTAATCACCTGTAATGTCATGTTAACCACAGACAGCCCAATATTAACTTGCTTAGATTTAACAAGCGCTTAAAAGCACTCAAGCAAGTTTTATTATATAAGTCAATTCTTTTTTAGACGCTTTTTTTTTTTTTTTAAACATTTAGGGGGGCATTACATCCCTGGCGATGGGGAAAAAATTGTCTCATTAGTTTTCTATGCAGCGTAACTAGACTGTTGTGCTGAGCAGCTGCGCTGCATAGAAAACTGAAACAGGTTTTTTTTCCAGTTGCCAGGGATGTAATCTCACCCATATGTTATTAAATATTTTTTTCTGGTGTGGAAGTCATATCTGTTCTTTTGTATACCCCAAAGTTTTATAATTCTATTTGTACTTACAAACATTTTTGTTGTGATAATACTTTTGAATCAAACAATATATGTACACATAATGCACAATATCTCCGAAATCAAACCGGAACAAACGTTCATTTTTGCGGCACAAATCAGCACAAACGCAGCACAAACGAATGGTATATTTGTTTTTAAAATTGCATAACATGGGGTGCAAAGTGGGCGGAGTTTCAGCAAATATAATGCGCTATATCTCCGAAACCAAACCGGCACAAACGTTAGTTTTTGCGGCACAAATCAGCACAAACGCAGCACAAACGAATGGTATATTTGTTTTTAAAATTGAATAACATGGGGTGCAAAGTGGGCGGAGTTTCAACAAATATAATGAGCTATATCTCCGAAACCAAACCGGCACAAACGTTCGTTTTTGCGGCACAAACGCAGCACAAACAAATGGTATATTTGTTTTTAAAATCGAATAACATGGGGTGCAAAGTGGGCTGGGTTCATAAAAAATAATGCGCTATATCTCCGAAACCAAAACAGCACAAACGTTAGTTTTTGCGGCACAAACCAGCACAAACGCAGCACAAACGAATGGTATATTTGTTTTTAAAATTGAATAACATGGGGTGCAAAGTGGGTGGGGTTTCATAAAAAATAATACGCTATATCTCCGAAACCAAAACATCACAAACATTCGTTTTTGCAGCACAAATCAGCACAAACAAATGGTATATTTGTTTTTAAAATTGCATAACATGGGGTGCAAAGTGGGCGGAGTTTCAGCAAATATAATGCGCTATATCTCCGAAACCAAACCGGCACAAACGTTCGTTTTTGCGGCACAAACCAGCACAAACGCAGCACAAAAAAATGGTATATTTGTTTTTAAAATTGCATAACATGGGGTGCAAAGTGGGCGGGGTTTCATAAAAAAATAATGTGCAATATCTCCTAAACCAAACCGGCACAAACGTTGGTTTTTGCGGCACAAATCAGCACAAACGTAGCACAAACGAATGGTATATTTTAATTCAGTTTTTACAAACATGGGGTGCCAACTTCACATAGGTGGTTTATTGTGCCCCAGAAAACCCCCCAGAAAATTTTGGTTACAAACTGCCGTTTCCTGCACTTGTGTCAGCCCTTACTTTTAATAGAAAGGAACGTAAAATTGTGCAAGGTGCTTCCTATTGAAAGTAATTGTATGTTCTCATTAATACCCCAAAGTTATGCCCAGCGCAAAACTATAGATAAAAACTTAAAGGGATATGAAACCCAACATTTTTCTTTTATGATTCAAATAGAGCATACAATTTTAAACAGCTTTCCAATATACTTCTGTTATCTCATTTGAGTCATTCTCTTACTATCCTTTGTTAAAGAAGCAGCAATGCACTACTGGGAGCTAGTTAATGCACTGGGTGTGCCAATAACATGAAGCATATATGTGCAACAACCACTCAGCAGCTGAGCCTACCTAGGTATCCTTTTCAACAAAGGATACCAAGAAAACAAAGCAAATTAGATAATAGAAGTAAATTTGAAAGTTGTTTAAACTCACAAGTTCTATCTGAATCATGAAAGAAATAATGTGGGTTTCATGTCCCTTTAATCTAGATATAGTATAAACCAGTGATTTTTAACCTTTTTTTTTTGCCGTGGCACACTTTTTTACATTAAAAAGTCCTGTGGCACACCACCAAATTTAAAAAAAATCACACATTGTAGCCTAATACAGCATATATATATACACATACACACAAACACACACATACTGTATGTATTGTGCTGTTATGCCATGCCTCCTACAAACTACCCCTGCACTGGGAGTAAAAAACAAGCAAAGTTTAAAAAATATGTCACACTGTTGTCAGTCTGCCGTGGCACACCTGAGGATCTCTCACGGCACACTAGTGTGCCACGGCACACTGGTTGAAAAACACTGGTATAAACAAACAACCATTATATAATATATAGTGAGATATTATGTATAGAAGGTTAGGGAGTTCTAGTCGTTTGGCCACGGATAACAAATAGTTACTTCCAGTCCCATCCTACGGGTCCGGTAGCAGACTCAATATGTTTCCTGGTTTGGCTGTGTTGTTCTCCGGATTTAAAGCCTGTTTAGTAACACCCCATCTACGTGTTTTATCTGCTCTCTGGCTGATTTTTTCAAGAGGCAATTGTTTGTTACTATTATTACTATTTACCTGGGAAGCCAATACATAGTCCCCGAACCCCGCCTTTAAACATTGCGTCATACACACGCCCGATTCAAGGCTGCTCCATCAAGACCAATAGTGGAGTGTTGGATAGTATCAGAGTAAATCAGAGGAGTGAGGAGGGAACCTCCAATGAGACATCACAGAGAAAAACGTACAGAATATGAAGGGCAAGTGGGGAATTACAGAAAAGTAGTAAAAAGTAGGAGAGAACAAAGAGAGGAGGCAGACCGGTTCAGAAAAAAACCAAAACCGCAAGAAGGAATTAAATTGGACAAAAGAAGATCTTTATAATGTGTCTCAAAGAAATCTTAATAATAGTGAAGTGAGACTTTTAGGAAAAGGTTTGAAGTTTGCCCCAAATAAATTTGAGACTTATAGCGATCTCCAAAAATGTATTCAGAAGCTGAAATTAAAAAGATACTATCTTAAGGATCAGATGGGCATCTAACATAACTGTCAAATTTATTTTGGTATTAAAACTATATTGGTATTAAGATGCGTTGAAGAAGAACAAAAGCCAATAGAAAATGGAGTGACTAATGTTAATTATAATTTTGGATTTAAGTCTTTGAGTCTGGACCTTGTATACAACATAGTCATTTAAAATTAAAATACACGTTTACCCAGTACAGGCACAAGAAGAACATATAATTAATTTAGAGTTAGTCACAAAAGAATTATTTAATAAAATGTTTGCAAAAGACCCCTGTCATTTTCTACACAAATTCAATGATAACCTCTCTAGGGAGGAAAGGAAAGCATTCAAGAATCTGGCAGATGACAGGAGTATTGTGATCAGACAAGGTGGGGGGGAGGGATTGTTGTTCAAGATCGTGGTGATTGCCTTAAAGAGGCTTTGTTGGGAGATACATTCACCTATTTAGAAATTTAAAGAGATCCGACTAAGGAGTATAAAAATGTTATTTGGGGGGGGCGGAGCGTGCGGGCGTGCTGAATGGCCGCACTTTGTTAGAGCTCCTGAAACGGCGGCGGTGGAGCTTCCTCACAGATGAGTACATACAGCCAGGAGAGATCTGATTTCTACCGTGGCATGAGGGTGAAGCACACGGGGACCTCCGGATTGATTTTCTGAGCCGTAATTACGGCAGAACAGCTGTTTGGGCTCCCGACCCGTAAAGGAGGCCGCATCTGAAGCCTGCTCATGCATTCTGGAGACGGACGCTGGAAGAAGCCTTTCCTCGGAGGACTGCAGGATTATCATGGTGACAGGGTAAGCAGCGCCACGTTGGGATAATGGAGTGCAAAAACGAGTGATTAACAGCATAATGCCAAATACCAAAATGCTTTAAAGTTCTTGAAGGCCCAAAAAACGCCCCCAGCTTCCAACAAAGAGATAATTTAATGCACTCCAGGGGCAAGAGGTGTTGTATACACTAGCTACCGTGAAGACTATGTTTTGACTTAATGCCATAAAGCAAGATATACCTCAATCCCAGTGGCATCTCAAAGATAGACTTGCAACATTATACACCAGGAAAGTTCAATTTTATTGTAAAAGAGCAAAAGCCTGTACCTGTTTTGTCAGCATGGCGGTACGCAGAAACACCAAGAACGATAAGACACTAAAGACCACTTTGGTTTCTGGAACAGTGAATACCTTCTTTAAAAGCTCAGATCACAAAAAGAAAAAACCTGAGATATCTCAAGCTTGCAGTGAGGAGGAGGATTTATCTGACAATCCGGATACAGTTCAATCAGCAGCACCCCCCCCCCTCACACTCAGCAACATAGTGAAGATGGCCCAGTCACACTTAAAGTTATGGAGGCCCTCATTAACCAGGTTAAATCCTGTATTAAAACAGAATGTGCTGCGCTAAAGAAAGATATAAATGATCTAGGGTGTAGAGTCGAATCCCTTGAGGATCATACTGAAGAGATCACTAGAGATGTTTCTGAGATGTCACGCACTATAGACAGTCAGCAGCAGCAGATTTCGGACCTAGAAAATAAAATAGACGATATTGAAAATAGAACAAGGAGAAATAATCTTCGGATTCGAGGAATCCCTGAATCTGTGAAAAATGAAGATATATCTGAACACCTACAAAATCTTCTCCAGTCTCTAGCCATCTCTAACCAGAGAGTGATTGATGTTATACCTATCGAGAGGGCACACAGGTCTCTTAGGCCTAAACCAAATGATAATCAGCCCCCAAGGGATATAATAGTGTGCTTTTCGAGCTACAGGGATAGAGAAAAGATATTTAAAATGGCAAGATCACAACCTACATTTTCTTTTCAAGGCGCGAAAATTCAAATTTTTCAAGATTTATCGACCAGAACGCTGTTATTGAGAAAAGAATTTGCACTTTTCACTGCCCATCTGCGCTCACTAAAAATCCCTTATAGGTGGGGATTCCCAGTATCACTACAAATAATCAAAAATGGCAAAAGATTTGAATGCACCTCCACAGAGGATATTAATGATTTCTGCCAACTTTTGGATATACCGGCTCCTGAGGCTGCAGCCCCTGGACCCTCCAAAGCTTCAACTCCTTTGCCAAGGCCACAGCGGAGACTTTGGTCTGAAATCATTGGTAAACAACAGCGTAAGAAGATTTGCACAGCTATTGCAGCTCAGATGGACTCTGCTGTGGCTGTCACTACATGACCCGATACCCAAGAGTTTGTGAGTATATGGCCGTACACACGCCCTACAGGGTGATACCTTGTTCTATCTCACTTTGACTTTTAACGAAACTGACTATGCATAATCTCGCACCACAGAACCTATTCTGAGCGCGCTTCTGCTGTTTGAACTTATTGAGACTTTTGACTTGCAAAAATCAAGTTATTTCCCACAAAAGCTTACAAATGTTGGCTTATTCTCATGTCACAATGGTTTGATATACAATGCTCAATGTTCTATTGTTTTATTGTTTGTATGTTATGCATAAGGTTTGATGTTTCACTGTTCAAATTATGTTTGTTTTTTCTTCTTATTGTCTTTGGTCTCGAACATGCACTTGATAATACCAGGTCTGTTGGGGCGGCTCCACCGGGCCGTACCTTCCCCCATTTCCCTCTCTTTTTCAGCTTCTCACTAGCTGTCTGTTCCCCCTACCTCTTTTCCCTCGTACCCTCTGCCCCCGCTGGCAGAGGACTACAGATACCGTTCCACTTTCATCCTACACCAATCTTACTCTCCCCCCCCCATCCTTCCTTTCCCTGTTCCCCTTCCTTCTCCCCCCCTCTCCCTCTATTTACTGTATCCCTTCAGTGTATCCTTGGACACAGTTATTACAAATTGTTCTGTTCCTTTGTTTAAGGGTTATATATTTTGGTTTTATATATTTGTACTCTCTGACACCAAAACCTCCACACACACGACACACGTGACCAGTACACCTTGGTTTCCCTTTCTTTATAAGTCCCCGACAACATACACAAGTCAATATCAAAACAACCTAGTCAGTTTAGACTAGCTACGCAAAATGTTAAAGGTTTTCTCTCACCACAAAAGCGCTCAATAGCCTTCCACGATTTCTATAAAAAAAGAGTGGACATTATCATGATACAAGAGACGCACTTTAAAAAATCGAATGAACCCATCCTTTCGAAGCTCCATTATGACCAGCATTTTTTGTGCTCAGGCCCGACTAGACATAATGGGGTTTGTATATCTTTTAGAAAGGGTACGTCTTTCGAACTACTTACCAAATATCTTGATAAAGAGGGTCGTTTTCTTGTTTTAGTGGGGCTATACTTTGGTAGACCCATAACTCTAGCTAACATTTATGCCCCGAACTGCCCTAAACCTCCCTTCTTCCATAGGGTGATAAACCAGATACTTGATATTTCAAAGGGACCCATCTTCTTAGGGGGCGACTTAAACTTCCCTATTAATCCCGCATTAGACACGTCCTCAGGTAGGTCATATATCAGGAACACTCAGATAAAAGCCAACTGGCGAGCAATATGCTCTATTCCCCTCTTTGACTCTTGGAGAACTACCCACCCATCCACTAAAGATTTCTCCTTTTTTTCAAACCCACAACACACTTACACACGTATCGATTATATCGTCTGTGAACAAAGTATGCTTCCCTCCCTTGTTGACTCTAGACTATACCATACTACATGGTCTGACCATAGCATGGTCTGTTCCACCTTTATTTGGACCTCTAAGCCAGGCTTCCAACAACGTTGGAAACTAAATGATCAGATTTTTCTAGACCCCTTAATAGTCACCGATGTAGCAGAGAAAACCACAGAGTATTTCTCTTCCAACAATCACCTAGACACATCTGCAATAACTAACTGGGAGGCATATAAGTGTTTCATAAGGGGGGTGATTATGGGTCACACGCATAGACAACGCAAACAGCGTGCTGCTCAATTTGCTTCTCTGACCTCAGAGTTTAATAACTGTGAAAAAGAGCTGAAAAGAAACCCCCAGTCACAATCATTACTAGCGAGATCACAACTAGCCAGGGAAGCTTTAAACCAATACTTAATACAAAATGCACATATGAGAGCTATCACATCCGAGTCCAAGTTTTTCATTGAAAACAATAAGGCCGGGCGCTTGCTGGCGAGATCCTTACGTAAAAAGCAATATAAAACACATATCACTAAGATTATAGACTCCTCGGGCGTTGCCCATTCTGATAACACTGAAATCGCTAATCAGTTTGCGCAGTACTACACCTCGCTGTATAACATTCCCTCCTTAAGTCCAGAAGATAAACAGCAGCGAATAAATTCGTATCTTGATCAGACCCAGCTTCCTAGGCTTTCTAATACCGATATAGAAAATTTAGACAAACAGTTTACTTTACAGGAGTTATTACTAGCCATTAAAGATTTGCCACAGGGAAAAGCATCCGGCCCAGACGGGTTCACACCTAAATTTTATCACCTCTTCAAACCCCTTCTTAGCCCCCATCTGTTAGAGATGTACACCTCTATCGACCAGATTAATCAACTTCCGACAACATTACTAGAAGCCACAATCTCGGTGATACCCAAACCGGGCAAGCCACCAGAGAAAGTAACTAATTACCGCCCCATATCGTTAATAAATATCGATATCAAACTATATGCCAAATTGTTAGCCACGAGAATTAGCAAATTCCTTCCCTTTCTGGTGCACCCCGACCAGGTCGGTTTCATCCCTGGAAGGGAAGCTAAGGAGAATACCATTAGAATCCTGCACACCCTCTCAAGCACTTCTGCCTCCAAGACACCCTTGATACTTCTCTCTATAGATGCCGAGAAGGCCTTTGACAGGGTGGACTGGGATTTTCTGTGGTCCATCCTGTCAAAGTTTGGGTTTTCATGCACAACGATATCACGTATACAAGCCCTCTATAGTAACCCAACAGCTTTTGTCATGATCAACGGCACACTCTCCCAAGAAATCCCCATAAACAACGGCACACGGCAGGGGTGCCCTCTCTCGCCCCTGCTATTTGCCTTGGCTGTAGAGGCGTTTGCCTCTAGAATACGGTGTAATCATAATATACAGGGCGTCCCCTTTGGTGATCTATTGCAAAAATGTCTCCTATACGCAGATGATGGGAGAGCTGGAGGAGTATGGATCGGTTTCTAATTTCTCAGTCAATATGAACAAGTCAATGATCCTATCACTATATCTCAATGATGAAGAAACACACTTTATCACAACATACACCTCTTTCCAGCTAGCCAAGAAAATAAGGTATCTAGGCATCGACATATCAGCAACACAAACAGAACTATTCTCCCTTAATTATACCCCTTTACAAGACGAAACCAATAAATTGTTGGAATCCTGGCACAAACAGGGTCGGCTTTCTTGGATGGGACGTATAAATGCAATAAAAATGAGTGTTATCCCTAAATTTTTATACCTTTTTCAAGTACTCCCAACAAGACAGCAAAAAAAATTTGACCAGTTTATCTGGTCGCACAAAAGATCTAGAGTGGCCAGAGAAACGCTATTCCTAGATAGAGAAGATGGTGGACTGGGAGCACCTAACTTGATAAACTATTATAGAGCGACACACCTAGCACGCATTGTAGCCTGGAAACATTCTCCCTCTGAAAAACCCTGGGTGCAAATGGAAACCTACCTGGCAGGTGGAATTAACCTGGGTGATCAGTGTTGGACTCCACCAAAGTTGAGACCCTTAGAGATTTGGAATAACTATTTTATAGCAACCACTATTCGCACATGGGATAAACTACTGACTAGAGATAACCTGATATCTACGCAGATATCCCCCCTCACCCCTCTACTAAATAACTCCCTTTTCTTAAAATCCCAGACTATCCAAACACCTTTGATTGCAGGTTCCCCTTCTAATATACCAGCACATATTCTCCTTCATGGCGGGTTGATACGTACACAAGCAGAGATAGGTCAATTGTTAGGCCCACCGTTCCATATGTGGTTCCCCTATTTCCAAGTCAGACATGCCATATTCAATAGCCCACACAAAACAACCCTTACCAGACCCCTAACCCCCTTTGAGTCATTGTGTACTCCCATATCTCAATAATTTACAAATTACTTAGGGGATCTTTTCCCTCTAAAAAACCTGCATTTATTGGTAAATGGGAAAGAGAGCTTGGCATAAACCTACCTGATACTCATTGGAGTCGTATTTTCAGGGAAAATAAAAAGGCTTCCCTTTCACTAACTTTAATAGAAATGAACTTCAAGCTAATGTCAAGATGGTATTTAACACCTCGCCGTCTTCACAGCATTTACCCTAACTCATCCCCCTATTGCTGGAGGCATTGCGGCGAGATTGGCACTCTTTCCCATACTTGGTGGTCCTGTCCACTCTTACAGACATACTGGAAGGCTGTTGGCGATAAACTCACGAAAACTATAGGAAACACTATCAAACTTACAATTACTATGGTCCTTTTGGGTGATATACCAAAAATCCCATGTCTATATAGGAAGAAACTTTTGCAGATTATGCTTAACTGTGCTAGACGTCTGATACCCAGGTTTTGGAAAAAAGATATAGTTCCATCATATGAGATGTGGATGAGAGAAGTTAATCATATTTTAGAATTGGAGAAAATCCATTACACTTATGTTGGTAAAAAGGACTTCATTGCAGATGTGATATTTCTTTGGGAACAAGATTTATGCTAATTACACTAAGCTGAGCCGTACTAAGGTGCTGGTTGTGTTAATTGATTGTGCCAGAATGCACTGTGATCATATGCTCCTGTTTTCTATTTGTACTAATGTTCTTATTTATGTTAGTTGTTGAGTTATACTTGTAAAAGAAATTTCCTTTTGCTGACTGATTATGTAACTGTAATATTTGCGATTTCAATAAAAAGATTTATCGTAAAAAAAAAAATGTTATTTGGGATATATTGGTAGCAGCTAAAGAGGGTATATTAACTACAGAGGAATTTAACTTTATCTATACCCCCAACCCTAAAATACTATTTTTTACCATATTCCCAAGATCCACAAAAATGCTCAAAACCCCCAGGAAAGCCAATCATATCTGCATTAGATTCTGTTTGTAGTACCATTTCAGTATACATTGATTGGGATCTGCAACCTATGGTTAGATAGATCCAGTCATATCTTAAGGATACGACAGATGTTATTGTAAAACTGGAAGGAATTACATTTCCGTTGGGTAACGTGATGTGTCAGCCATCTATACCAGTATACCTCACAACCTAGGTTTTAAATCTTTTGCAACTTTGTGTCAAAAATGGGATATTACAGATATCCATATTCAATTTCTTATTGAGGGTATCCAATTTATTTTACAACATTATTATTTTCAGTTTGAAAATGCATATTACAAACATATTCATTGAACGGCCATGTGTACCACCATGGCACCATCCTATGCCGATATATTTTGGGGATCTTTTATAGACAATATTATATGGAACAATAACCCTTTTAAAAAGAAGTTGTGGAGATACTATAGATATATTGATGTTGTTATCATATGGAAGGGTACTGTGTTGGAACCTAAAAAATGTGTTGAACACATTAACTGTAACTCATTTAATTTGCAATTTTAGGAAAAAAATTTGTTTGGAGTGTATTGATTTTTTAGATCTTACTCTGCTTGTCAATAAAGATTTAAGGTCGGCTACTAAGTAGACCTCTTTCTAGTTGAATATCACTTACGGGCAGTTCTGCAGAATCAGGCATAACTGTACCAGGGAGGAAGATTTCCATTTAGAGCCTGATGTTCTGTATGAAAAGTTCCTATCTAAAGGGAATGATGATAAATTGGTATCCTCTGCTAGAAACAAAGGTTTACTTGTCCCTAGGAGAGAAATATAACATAATTACAACTGCGCTCCTAATAAGAATAAGATTCACAAAAATCGGGTTAAATATATTATGACATACACTGAGGAGGCAAGTACCGTTAGGTCCATTATAAATAAACATTGGAATATTTCATTAGGTTACCCAATTTTAGGGGATCAAAGTGAAGGGGAAAAAAAACTGGTGATTTTTAAGAAGAATCGAGATCTAAAAAGTTATTTGGGCCATCTGAGTTAAAACCTAAAGAGTCTAACAAATAGAACACCATGTTGGATAGCATTACAAAAACCTTGGATGTCGGAAAGTATGTTGTGATTTGCGTGAACACATTCAGAATGGTGATAAAGCCTACAATTGGGACAAATCAAAATGTCATGGGATGTGTCATGCTACACATGTGATTTATCAATTGTCCTGTGGGTGTGGAAAGATTTATGTAGGGCATACTGAAAGAAAAATAGAGAAGATGGTATGTACATGTTGTAAACATTAAAGGGACAGTTTACCCAAAATGTTTCTCCCTTTAATTTGTTCCCAATGATCCATTTTACATGCTGGGGTGTATTAAATTGTTTAGAAGTAGCTTGTTTACCCTTTTTTCAGCATTTAGCTAGTTTGGCCTGTGGTATCCTCACCTATACTGAAAGTTTCTATTCTTAAGTCCAGGCAATATAAACACAGCCAGCAGAAGAAATTACACTCCTGGTGGGATGTACAAAAGATAATTAATACAATTATTATTTTCCATTGTTCTCTCTGAGGCCCTGATTTTCAAAACCTCTCTGCTCAGGTGAGATATTCTAAAATGATCCTCCAGCACTGTGAGATCCCTAGTAACATTTTCAAATTCTGTATGTAAAGGCGAGACAAGCCCAGTGCAATATAGCACTGCATGGCATGACAGTTCTGCTTCATTTACTCTTTGTGCTTTCTATTTTATATCACTTTATGCTTCAGATTACATTTTATTATATTTAAACTTTGCACTTTCTATTTTGTAGTTTAGCCTAACGTTAACAAATTAGGCTCCAAATTTGTATATTTATGTGTCTCTTCAAATTAGATTACACTTTGCATGTCTTTTATATAAATTAAAACTTAAAAAACTATCAGCTTTAGTTTCCCAGATAGCATCATTACTTTTTATGGGCCATATAAGCAAAGATTCTCTAGTTTGGAAAGGGATTATAGTGCTGACTTCACCGAGGCAGAACTCGCTGAATTCTCTAAGAAAAGGGGAGGAACCTGGAGATCACAGAGAAATGAGAGATGCCTTTCATAGAAAGTAATGTAGCCACCTGGGATACAAAATTTCACATGGGAGAGAGAGAGGGTAACTTGAGAACCCCCAGAACTGATATAAAGGCCCGTTTGCATCAATTCCAAATTAAACTGAAATGTTTTTTCAGTACAATATAATTTGCTTTTGTCTATATTTTACTTCTCCGTTCGTTAAAATAAGTGTTTGTGAATTTCTCTCCAAGCTGGAGAACCTTTGAATATCTGCAGCTGGTATAACAGTATACTTTCCCTTTAAGGAAGGATATTGCAAACATAGTGTGTCTGACCATTTTAGAATAGCACACAATAAAGATTCTTCCAGTTTACAAATTATGGTATTAGAGCAAATTTCAAACGTCCAACATAGGCTTATAACCCTCAGAAGATGTGAGACCAAAAGGATCCATCTTTTAAACAGTCTTACACCAAAGGAGATTAAATATAGAACTTGACCTTCAAGCATTTATATGCTAGTGGTATGTTATTTTTTAGCGGCATGTTATTCTTCATTGAATTGTATGTGTACAGATTCCGCTATATTCGTTTAATATGAGTGCTCATTTTCATGTTGTTTTTAATTTTTAACAGATGCTGTTTTTAATACTATTATGTTGAATACTGTTATGATAATTGATATGCATGATTGTTTTATAACAGTTCCTTTTGCCCACCACCCGGTTCATCCATCGCTGTTACATAACAGATTAATTAATTATGCTGTAGAATGCTAATTACTGTAAATGGCTTCATTATATCATATTTTTTCTCTGATACTATCCACCACTCCGCTATTGGTCGTGATGGAGCTACCTTGGGGGGTGGGGTTGGGGACTATGTATTGGCTTCCTGGGAAAATGGTAATAATAGTAACAAACAATTGCCTCTTGAAAAAGTCCGCCCGAGAGAGCAGATAAAACGCCTAGAGGTGGGTTAACTAAACAGGAAGCCATAATTTATACACATACTTTTGATACTGAGACAACATGGCACAAAACAGGAAACATATTAAGTCTACTACCGGACCCGCATGATGGCGACCTTTGGGACTATTACTATACTATAGGCTTGTGATGTGCAAATATCCTGTAAGTTTAATTTGTATGTGTTTTTAACCTTGTAATAAATGCTACTGTGAGTCGCAGGTGCACCGTTATCTATTTTTGTATTGTTGCATCTCACTAGCACTTGTAAAGTTAAGGTGGTGACACCTAATGGGCTATAAAGATTGCAAGGTGGGTTGAAAAATGATGACAACTGGAAGTACTTAAAGGGACAGTATACACCCATTTTCATATAACTGCATGTAATTGACACTACTATAAAGAATAATATGCACAGATACTGATCTACAAATCCAGTATAAAACTGTTTAAAAACTTACTTAGAAGCTTTCAGTTTAGCTCTGTTTAAAAGGTTACTGGAACACCCACTGCAAGTGGGAAATGTCAGACATTCCCCCCTTCCTCTGAATATGAAAAAGACTCTTTACACAAACAGGAGCAAGCTAGAGTAGGTATACGTCAGTATTCACCTAAAACTTTGGGGCTTGGTTAGGAGTCTGAAAATCAGAGCAATGTTCTTTAAAAATAAGCAAAACTATCCATTTAAAAAAAATAAATACACACTTTATGGGCTATATAAATGGATCATCTACAAAACATTTATGCAAAGAAAAAGCGAGTGTATAATGTCCCTTAAGACTAAACAAGTTGCTTGTGAATAGCTAGAGTTACTCCAGCAAATACATTTAGAAATATTTATGTAAAGTCGGAAGCTCAAGATGTGATTGCTAATAGCAAATTCCTTTATTTTTTAAAACCTACTTAGAAAATATTATTTGGCTTGCTCATGCATAATGAATGTAGGCTACTGTAGCAAAATAATTTATTTCCTTAGGTGGTGAGAGTCCACCAGCCATTACACTTGGGATTCACCTCCTGGCCACTAGGAGGGGGCAAAGATACCCTAACATTCTAAGACATTTTAATCCCTCCCTCCTCTCTGGTATCTCAGTCTTATCTTTGCCCCCACAGGAGAATGTATAAGAATAGAGGTACAGCAGAATCTTCATTGACAGGGGTTGTGAGACCTATGTGAGATCTAATATTTTCTTTAGAGAACGGACTACTAGACAGAGGGGTATATGGAGTACTGGGTAGTGACAGAATCACTCCCTATGTGAGCTAGTCACAAGCCTGCCACAGTTGTCGGGGGAACTTATCCATTAGCCTCCTCCCGTTGGGTCGTTATCATACTCCTATTTAATATCCTCTGCTGTTGCTTGCACAGCACTGAATGGGCTCTCAACTGGAAGCAGAATATCTGCAGCTGAGTAAGCATGGTAGAGTGGGTGCATTTCAGGTAAGTACCAAAAATACATTAACTCACATAGCCCACAGACTATTAGCAGGTACAGGCTCAGGTACATCATAGCCAGGGGGACATCTACATTTCACAGATGTAACCACCATTTACTGCACTGACAGTTAATATGTCTAATTGCTATTATTAATAGAGACAGAATCATTTGGACTTACTTGTGCTTAAAACTTTTTTTTATGTGTGTGCAGTGTGTTTTTATTCACATTATGCTAGCATAATTTATTTATTCAGGGCCGCGCTTTTAATGTTTCAGTAGCACTCACTGACTTAACTTATTTTACTTTTTTTTTTTTTTTTTTTAAAGTCGGTTACACTTACTTAGCAATACTAGTTTATTACATATATTACTTTACAAAGGAGCTCTCAGTTCTTGCTCATAGTTTATATACATATATTACTGTCTAGCTTTACATGTGTATTATGTATTGCTTTTACATCCATATTTGTTTGGTGTTTTAATATGTTTGGCTGTGTCATTATTGTATATGTAACAGTAACATTAAAGGGAGCGTTCTGTAACTGTCCCCACTTTCCTATACTTAATTCCCTTAGGAAGAGGATTCAAAAACTTATATGTGCTTACAATCCATGTATGGATAATTCCTGCATTCGTTTAATGGTAAAGCTAATTTTCCTCTAAGATATCTTGTCTCCCTATCGTATGCAGTACAAGCGAGTACAGCAGATTTGCTCCAGTTTTACAGATTATTTTTTTTTGCTCAGTAACTACTGATTTCAGCTATGCCTCCTACTAATTAGCTCCTGTGTACTTTGACTTACAACACATTATTGACTTATATGGTTCTTCTGTTCCTCACAGACAAGGGTCAACTAAAGATTCAGGCACCATTGATTTCTCTCCTGTGAGAGTTTAACCTCTGATGATCAAGAATTTTATTACTGTTTAGGACACAGACACCTAAGTTCCAGTATTTTAAGATTTTGTGTGCTCTGTAATTTTTGGCGATTATGCCTCTCCAAGTAAGGGAAAAATCATTTTGTATGATTCTTAACCTATTATTGATTTATTTGGTCCTCCTGACATTTTAGGAATTAGACCACGTAAAGTCTCACTTAATGAATAAGCCTCAAACACCTCAGATATCTCTTCTGAAGGTGAATTAATCTCAGTTGATTAGGGTTCTAATACTGATCACAACAGTGAAACTACTTCTCTCATATTTTCATTAATTGTTAGAGGTTTCTTAACACATTAGGTGTCAAAGACCCTAAATCTACTGATGAAAAATCTATCAACCAATTTTGATCTGTTTTTGAAACCTTCTGTTATACCTCCAGTTCTTTTTTTTTGTTTGTTTATAAGGTCATTTTATAAATAATTTCCAAAGAATGGGCCCTTTCAGGAATTTCTTTTTCTCCATCTTATAAGTTTATCAAGATGTTTCCTTTTCTAGCTTCTATGCAGAGCTGTGGGAATCCATCCCAAAGGGTGGTGGAGCATTTTCCTCCCTAGCCAATCAAACTACTATTCCTTAAAAGATAATGCTTCTTTCATAGATAAAGAAAATATTTCCATAATGCAGGTTTTCTATTTAAACCAGCTATTCTAATTGCTTGTGTAGCTGCAGCTTTTGTTTGTTTGGTGTGATACTCTCTCAAACCAAATTTCTGATGATCCTTCAGATTTAAATGTATAGAATTGTTTGAAGCTATTGAAATCCACAAATTTCTAATTTGTCATATAATTAAAATTTATGCTAAGAATATGGCTTTAGCAGTCCTGACCAGTAGAGCTCTTTGTGCTTACATCTTGGACTGCAGACATGGTTTCTATTGGCAGACCTTTATATTTTTTTCTTTTCCAGGAAAAAAAAGAAGAAATTATTTAGCCCTGGATGGGATTATTTCTAAAGATACTTTTCTTCCATTATGTCAAAAGGTCTATTGGAAAGAATAGACTGATTAGCCATTTTAGATATTTTCGTTAGTCTAGGAAGCAAAATTATTTGCTTTCTTAAGAAAGCTTCAACCTTCCAAGATCTTTCCTGAAGTCCAGTGCTAACTGGATCAAGACACCAAGCATTCTTCTTCTTCTAAATGATCATGAAGGTGCGATCCCAGATCCAGATTCTCTTCTGGTAGGGGGCAGATTAACCTTTTTTTCTTAAGGTTTTGTTCCAGTCAGTTTAAGATCCCTGGGCTTTACACCTAATTTCTGAGGTCTAAAGAATAGGCTTCACGTCAAGACCTCAGAGGAGAAAGTTTCTACTGTTCAATCTACTAAAAAATTATAGTGAAGGCATATGACTTTTTTAAACTAGTCATGATTTAGAATTTATGGGTCTACTAATTCCTGTTCTAATTCTGGGACGGGCCATGAATTTTTATTTCAACATTTTCATTGTTCCCATAAAGAAAGTGAGAACATTCAAGTCTATACTAGATTTCAAACTTAAACAAGTTTCTATTACTTTCAAAATGGAAGTCATTCGGCCTATATTACCTCTGGTTTAACAGGGTCATTATATGACCCCAATAGTCTTGAAGGATGCTTAACTTCATTTCCAGTTTTTCAGTTTTGTCATTTTGAGTAAGCCTTTCAAGTTGGTTTTTCATCCTATTAGTCCTTGGAACAGCTCCCAGAATTTCCCAAGGGTACTGCGAAGCCTATTATCAGTGATATTAGTTCAGGTTATTTCAGTAGCTCCATACATGATTTTTTCCTTTAGACTTCATTTTTACCTTTTAATAGTATCTCATACCACCAAGCTACTGTATTTTTTTCTTTGAATGCATAGTTGGTAAATCAATATTCTAAAGAGCTCTCTGTATCCACAATCCAATTTTCTCTTTAAGAGAGATCAAATACTCAAGAAACAACACAAATCCAAGTTGCTGAAGGTTTATATAAACCTTTAGTCAACATTTCTTCTATCGGTATCTCAATGTATAAAATATCAGGCTCACGGTTGCATTTTCAGATACCATCCCCTTTTGCACATTTTCATATGTGCCCTCTTCCACTTTGGGTGCGTTCTGGGTGTCCTGGAGAGCACAGGGGGTTTGGTCCCCTCAGGAGGCTAGGTTTTCAATACATTTTCTAGGACTCCATGCTATCTTCAGGGCCATTCAGGGTTGGCCACTTCTCAGACAGAGACTTTTTCTCCATTTTCAGTCATTCAATTTCACAGCTGTGATGTATTTCAACCATCAAGGAGAAAAACATAATTTATGTAAGAACTTACCTGATAAATTCATTTCTTTCATATTAGCAAGAGTCCATGAGCTAGTGACGTATGGGATATACATTCCTACCAGGAGGGGCAAAGTTTCCCAAACCTTAAAATGCCTATAAATACACCCCTCACCACACCCACAAATCAGTTTAACGAATAGCCAAGAAGTGGGGTGATAAGAAAAAAGTGCGAAAGCATAAAAAATAAGGAATTGGAATAATTGTGCTTTATACAAAAAAATCATAACCACCACAAAAAAAGGGTGGGCCTCATGGACTCTTGCTAATATGAAAGAAATGAATTTATCAGGTAAGTTCTTACATAAATTATGTTTTCTTTCATGTAATTAGCAAGAGTCCATGAGCTAGTGACGTATGGGATAATGACTACCCAAGATGTGGATCTTTCCACGCAAGAGTCACTAGAGAGGGAGGGATAAAATAAAGACAGCCAATTCCTGCTGAAAATAATCCACACCCAAAATAAAGTTTAATGAAAACATAAGCAGAAGATTCAAACTGAAACCACTGCCTGAAGTACTTTTCTACCAAAAACTGCTTCAGAAGAAGAAAACACATAAAAAATGGTAGAATTTAGTAAAAGTATGCAAAGAGGACCAAGTTGCTGCTTTGCAAATCTGATCAACCGAAGCTTCATTCCTAAACGCCCAGGAAGTAGAAACTGACCTAGTAGAATGAGCTGTAATCCTTCGAGGCGGAGTTTTACCCGACTCGACATAGGCATGATGAAATAAAGATTTCAACCAAGATGCCAAAGAAATGGCAGAAGCTTTCTGGCCTTTTCTAGAACCGGAAAAGATGACAAATAGACTAGAAGTCTTTCGGAAAGACTTAGTAGTTTCAACATAATAATACAAAGCTCTAACAGCATCCAAAGAATGCAATGATTTCTCCTTAGAATTCATAGGATTAGGACATAATGAAGGAACCACAATTTCTCTACTAATGTTGTTAGAATTCACAACCTTAGGTAAAAAATTCAAAAGAAGTTTGCAGCACCGCCTTATCCTGATGAAAAATCAGAAAAGGAGACTCACAAGAAAGAGCAGATAATTCAGAGACTCTTCTGGCAGAAGAGATGGCCAAAAGAAACAAAACTTTCCAAGAAAGTAATTTAATGACCAAAGAATACATGGGTTCAAAAGGAGGAGCTTGAAGAGTCCCCAGAACCAAATTCAAACTCCAAGGAGGAGAAATTGACTTAATGACAGGTTTTATACGAACCAAAGCTTGTATAAAACAATGAATATCAGGAAGATTAGCAATCTTTCTGTGAAAAAGAACAGAAAGAGCAGAGATTTGTCCATTCAAGGAACTTGCGGACAAACCTTTATCTAAACCATCCTGAAGAAACTGTAAAATTCTCGGTATTCAAAAGAATGCCAAGAAAAATGATGAGAAAGACACTAAGAAATATAAGTCTTCCAGACTCTATAATATATCTCTCTAGATACAGATTTACGAGCCTGTCACATAGTATCAATCACAGAGTCAGAGAAACCTCTTTGACCAAGAATCAAGCGTTCAAACTCCATACCTTAAAATGTAAGGATTTGAGATCCTGATGGAAGAAAGGACCTTGCGACAGAAAGTCTGGTCTTAACGGAAGAGTCCACAGCTGGCAAGAGGCCATCCGGACAAGATCCGCATACCAAAACCTGTGAGGCCATGCTGGAGCTACCAGCAGGACAAACAAGCATTCCTTTAGAATCTTGGAGAATACTCTTGGAAGAAGAACTAGAGGCGGAAAGATATAGGCAGGATGATACTTCCAAGGAAGTGATAATGCATCCACTGCCTCCGCCCGAGGATCCCGGGATCTGGACAGATACCAGGGAAGTTTCTTGTTTAGATGAGAAGCCATCAGATCTATTTCTGGGAGTTCCCACATTTGAACAATCTGAAGAAATACCTCTGGGTGAAGAGACCATTCGCCCGGATGCAACGTTTGGCGACTGAGATAATCCGCTTCCCAATTGTCTATACCTGGGATATGAACCGCAGAGATTAGACAGGAGCTGGATTCCGCCCAAACCAAAATTCGAGATACTTCTTTCATAGCCAGAGGACTGTGAGTCCCTCCTTGATGATTGATGTATGCCACAGTTGTGACATTGTCTATCTGAAAACAAATGAACAACTCTCTCTTCAGAAGAGGCCAAGACTGAAGAGCTCTGAAAATTGCACGGAGTTCCAAAATATTGATCGGTAATCTCACCTCCTGAGATTCCCAAACCCCTTGTGCTGTCAGAGACCCCCACACAGCTCCCCAACCTGTAAGACTTGCATCTGTTGAGATTATAGTCCAGGTCGGAAGAACAAAGAAGCCCCCTGAACTAAACGATGGTGATCTGTCCACCACGTCAGAGAGTGTCGTATAATCGGTTTAAAGATATTAATTGAGATATCTTTGTGTAATCCCTGCACCATTGGTTCAGCATACAGAGCTGAAGAGGTCGCATGTGAAAACGAGCAAAGGAGATCGCATCCGATGCGGCAGTCCTAAGACCTAAAATTTCCATGCATAAGGCTACCAAAGGGAATGATTGTGACTGAAGGTTTTGACAAGCTGATATCAATGTTAAACTTCTCTTGTCTGACAAGGACAGAGTCATAGACACTGAATCCATCTGGAAACCTAATAAGGTTACCCTTGTCTGAGGAATCAATGAACTTTTTGGTAAATTGATCCTCCAACCATGATCTTGAAGAAACAACACAAGTCGATTCGTATGAGATTCTGCGAAAATGTGAAGACTGAGCAAGTACCAAGATATTGTCCAAATAAGGAAATACCAAAACCCTGTTCTCTGATTACAGACAGAAGGGCACCGAGAACCTTTGAAAAAATTCTTGGAGCTGATGCTAGGCCAAACGGTAGAGCCACAAAACTGGTAATGCTTGTCTAAAAAGAGAATCTCAGAAACTAAAAGTGATCTGGATGAATCGGAATATGCAGATATGCATCCTGTAAATCTATTGTAGACATATAATGCCCTTGCTAAACAAAAGGCAGGATAGTCCTACAGTTACCATCTTGAATGTTGGTATCCTTACATAACGATTCAATATTGATAGATCCGAAACTGGTCTGAAGGAATTGACCTTCTTTGGAACAATGAAGAGATAGAATAAAACCCCAGCCCCTGTTCCAGAACTGGAACTGGCATAATTACTCCAGCCAACTCTAGATCTGAAACACATTTCAGAAATGCTGAGCCTTTGCTGGGTTTACTGGGACACGGGAAAGAAAAAAATCTCTTTGCAGGAGGCCTTAACTTGAAGCCAATTCTGTACCTTTCTGAAACAATGTTCTGAAACCAGAGATTGTGAACGGAATTGATCCAAATTTCTTTGAAGAAAACGTAATCTGCCCCATACCAGCTGAGTTGGAATGAGGGCCGCACCTTCATGGGTACTTAGGAGCTGACTTTAGGTTTCTATAAGACTTGGATGTATTCCAAACTGGAAATGGTTTCCAAACTGATACCGCTCCTGAGGATGAAGGATCAGGCTTTTGTTCCTTGTTGTGAGGAAAGGAACGAAAACGATTATTAGACCTAAATTTACCTTAGATTTTTTATCCTTTGGTAAAAAAGTTCCCTTCCCTCCAGTAACAGTTGAGATAATAGAATCCAACTGAGAACCGAATAATTTATTACCCTGGAAAGAAAGGGAAAGCAAAGTTGACTTAGAAGACATATCAGCATTCCAAGTTTTAAGCCATAAAGCTCTTCTAGCTAAAATAGCTAGAGACATATACCTGACATCAACTCTAATGATATCAAAAGATGGTATCACAAATAAAATTATTAGCATGTTATAGAATAATAATAATGCTATAAAATTATGATCTGTTACTTGTTGCGCTAAAGCTTCTAACCAAAAAGTTGAAGCTGCAGCAACATCCGCTAAAAATATAGCAGGAGTAGAGACAGCCCCATTAACCTTAGGGATTTTGTCCCAAAAAACTCTAATCTGTCAGATGGCACAGGATATAATTGCTTAAAACGTTTTAGAAGGAGTAAATGAATTACCCAAATTATTCCATTCCCTGGAAATTACTTCAGAAATAGCATCAGGGAGAGAAAACACTTCTGGAATAACTACAGGAGATTTAAAAACCTTATTTAAACGTTTAGATTTAGTATCAAGAGGACCAGAATCCTCTATTTCTAATGCAATTAATACTTCTTTAAGTAAAGAACGAATAAATTCCATCTTGAACAAATACAAAGATTTATCAGCATCAACCTCTGAGACAGAAACCTCTGAACCAGAAGAACCATTATCAGTATCAGAATGATGATGTTCATTTAAAAATTCATCTGAAAAAAGAGAAGTTTTAAAAGACTTTTATGTATACTAGAAGGAGAAATAACAGACATAGCCTTCTTAATGGATTTAAAAAATAAAATCTCTTATGTTATCAGGAACACTCTGAAAATTAGATGTTGACGGAACAGCAACAGGTAATGTAACAGTACTAAAGGAAAATTTATCTGCATTAATAAGTTTGTCATGACATGCAATACAAACAACAGCTGGAGAAACAGATACCAAAAGTTTATAGCAGATACACTTAGCTTGGTAGCTCCAGCAGCGGGCAGCGATTTTCCTGAAGTATCTTCTGACTCAGTTGCAACGTGGAACATCTTGCAATATGTAATAGAAAAAACAACATATAAAGCAAAATTGATCAAATTCCTTAAATGACAGTTTCAGGAATGGGAAAAAAATGCCAGTGAACAAGCTTCTAGCAACCAGAAGCAATAAATAATGAGACTTAAATAATGTGGAGACAAAAATGACGCCCATATTTTTTAGCGCCAAATAAGACGCCCACATTATTTGGCGCCTAAATGCTTTTGGCGCCAAAAATGACGCCACATCCAGAACGCCGACACCTTTGACGCAAAAAAACGTCAAAAAATTACGCAACTTCCGGCGACACGTATGACGCCGGAAACAGAAAAAAAAATTTGCGCCAAAAAAGTCAGCGCCAAGAATGACGCAATAAAATGAAGCATTTTCAGCCCCCGCGAGCCTAACAGCCCACAGGGAACAAGTCAAATTTTTAAAGGTAAGAAAAAATGATTGATTCAAATGCATTATCCCAAATATGAAACTGACTGTCTGAAAATAAGGAATGTTGAACATCCTGAGTCAAGGCAAATAAATGTTTGAATACATATATTTAGAACTTTATAAAAAAAGTGCCTAACCATAGCTTAGAGTGTCACAGAAAATAAGCTTACTTACTTACCCCAGGACACTCATCTACCTGTTGTAGAAAGCCAAACCAGTACTGAAACGAAAATCAGCAGAGGTAATGGTATACATATATAGAGTATATCGTCGATCTGAAAAGGGAGGTAAGAGATGAATCTCTACGACCGATAACAGAGAACCTATGAAATAGACCCCGTAGAAGGAGATCATTGCATTCAAATAGGCAATACTCTCCTCACATCCCTCTGACATTCACTGCACGCTGAGAGGAAAACCGGGCTCCAACCTGCTGCGGAGCGCATATCAACGTAGAATCTAGCACAAACTTACTTCACCACCTCCATAGGAGGCAAAGTTTGTAAAACTGATTTGTGGGTGTGGTGAGGGGTGTATTTATAGGCATTTTAAGGTTTGGGAAACTTTGCCCCTCCTGGTAGGAATGTATATCCCATACGTCACTAGCTCATGGACTCTTGCTAATTACATGAAAGAAATCACATTTCCTTAACAATGAGTGCAGAACACACTCTTTGTACACTTTATGTATTCCACATCTAGGCAGTGAAATCTCTTCTTTCTGAGGAATGGTCATTTCCGATTGATAGGCAGGAAAAATACAACTGTTCAAATTGTATGTGAAGTTATACCCTTCAGTACATAAGGTAAAAAAGAAAGAAAGAAAGTTGGACATGTGGAAGTGTACAGTGTATAATCCAAATGGTGTTAGTGTATTTAAAAAAAAAAAACACAAAGGAAAAAATCTTCAAAACTATGGTATGGTGTTATCTGATGCTGTTTATATCATGACAACAGTTACAAAGGGAAAAAACATAAAATCCCTGTATGAAAAGTGTTTGGTTTGGTATCAGTCAAATATTAAAACTTAATTACAGTGCCTTATACATTAAAGGGATAGGAAAAATGAAACTTGCATTCAGATAGAGCATGTCATTTTAAGACAAATTTAAATTCACTTCTATTTTCAAATGTGCTTTGTTCTCTCGGTGCCTGCACACATTTGTCTCTTGTGACTGGATAATTAAATGTGTTCAGCTAGCTGCTAATGTTCTTTCAGCAAAGGATAAATTGCAAAGTTGATTAAAAATGTATGTTCTATCCGAATCACACAACATTTTTGGGGTTTCTTGTCCCTTTAAATATAGCAACAGCAATTTGATCGTTGTTAAACCTGATTTTCTATACTTGTCTGGTATATACACACCTGTTTGCATGATTAATAAATATCATGTTACTTACTTTGCAACCTTTGTTACAGGATCCAGAAGCACTAGCTCAGCTCATGATGTCAATGCCATTATCAACGGATGGGAAGTTTGTCCTCTTGCAAGAGCAGGAGCAAGAGAATGAAGCGAATACAAACGGCAGTGCGGCACTAGAGTCGGAAGCCTAGCGTCTCTTCTTCTGCACCTTTATTTGTAGAGGTTGTTTATCAGGTCTTTGTAGGTTTTAGAAACATAAAATTATTTTTAAGATGACACTATGGTGAGACTGACATTGATAAAGTAATGACTAGATTGGCAACGTTACTATGATACTATCGGTGAGTATCGCCGTCTTCACTAACTGTACTTCTAACATCTTGCTCATTCTGTAATGTAATATGATCATGTACTGATACTTTGACATTCCAGAATTTTATGCAATCATGTACTAAATTAACTACAACTTATCACAACCTAACATTTCTCAGATGCTAGCGCAAAGCTGGATTGTCTACAGTTGTCTTTAACCAATAGCTTTAAGTATATAATAAAACGACTTCCTTCTATTTTTGTATTCCAGTAATGTTACATGTAGAATATCTAAGTGCCTCTCACATTTACAATAAATTGTTACTAGAATGAGATAACACTAAGCACTGAGCAGATTCAAATGTGCAGCAAAATCTTTCAAATGAAGCAAAGGCTTGTTTTTCATGTTAAATTAAAATATAATCACAGTAACCTGTAATTGCTTTACAATTGTTTTTGGTAAGGGGATTACTAGTTTGTTTTAAATTCTGTTACAATGTAAAATGGGTGGGGTTATAATTCCCAGGCTCTCTGTTGCTCTTACAGTTTGTTTTACAAAAATGCATTGCTGGTGTCTCCTGCAGTGATGGGCCGAAATGAAACTTTCAGCACTACAACTCTGAATTGCACTATTAAGATGAAGAATTAATAAAGTAGCATGTTTATGACTCCTATTAATGTTTCTACAGTGCTCAATAACTTTTTATTACTAAAATAGAAGATATTTTAGTAATATCTTCACTTTGTTAGGTGATTGCTATGTTATACCCAATGCATTAAGAGCATCATCATCTGAATCAGCTGCTGTTTTTACTGTTCCCTGCAAATGAAGTAGTGCTGTTGCCTATGGTGTCTGCGTTTTGCCTTTCCTGCTGGCTTGATAAATGTATTTTTTATATATTGGAGACAATAAATGAGCAGAATGGTTAGTGAAAAGAATAATTTCCTTTTAAGAAGGGGTCTCAGCCTGACACAGCTTCTCCTCATGTATATCAAACCTTTATTTTGGATACCAACAGCACTGACCACTCCAAGGTGGGTGCGCAGATCATGAGAACTCCATCTTATCCACAAGGACCTCAAAATAGAACCCAAAGTATTATAGCTTGCAAAACACAATGCAAAGGCTAACTGGAAGGTACTCGCAAAGTACTGCAAAATTTGCTTAAAATGTGTTGAAGAACAAAAAATGCAAAGCTCTCATAACTGTTTAACAGATAAACTATTTGGTTTCTCTTGTAAAAGACACTCACCGGACACTTTATTAGGTACACCTTGGCCTTGCTAGTACCGGCTTGGGCCCCCTTTGCCATCAGAACTGCCTTAATTCTTTGTGGCATAGATTCAACAAGGTGTTGGAAACATTCCTCAGAGATTTTGTTCCATATTGACATGATAGCATCACGCAGTTGCTGCAGATTTGTCGGCTACACAATCATGATGCAAATCTCCTATTTCACCACATCAAAAAGGTGCTTTATTGGATTGAGATCTGGTGAATGTGGAGGCCATTAGAGTACAGTGAACTCATTGTCATGTTCAAGAAACCAGTTTGAAATGATTTGAGCTTTGTGACATGGTGCATTATCCTGCTGGAAGTAGCCATCAGAAGATAGGTACATTGTAGTCATAAAGGGTTGAACATGGCCAGTAACAATACTCAGGTAGTCTGTGGCGTTTAAACGATGTCCAATTGGTACTAAGGGGTCCAAAGTGTACCAAGAACGTATCCCCCATACACCATTACACCACCAGCCTGAACCGTTGATACAAGGCAGCATTGATCCATTCTTTAATGTTGTTTACACCAAATTCTGACCCTACCATCTGAATGTTGCAGCTGAAATCGAGACTCATCAGACCAGGCAACTTTTATCCAATCTTCTATTGTCCAATTTTGTTGAGCCTGTGCGAATTGTAGCCTCAGTTTCCTGTTCTTAGCTGACAGGAGTGGCACCCGGTGTGGTCTTCTGCTGCTGTAGCCCATCTGCTTCAAGGTTCAACGTGTTGTGCGTTCAGAGATGGTATTCTGCAGTGGTTATTTGAGTTACTGTTGCCTTTCTATCATCTCAAACCAGTCTGTCCATCAACATCAACAAGGCATTGTCTTCCAAACAACTTCTGCTCACTGGATATTTTCTCTTTTTCGGACCATTCTCTTTAAACCCTAGAGATGGTTGTGGGTGAAAATTCCAGTAGAAATGCAGGTTTTTTTTTTAAATACTCAGCCCAGCCTGTCTGGCACCAACAATCATGCCACGTTCAAAGTCACTTAAATCCCCTTTCTTCCCCATTCTGATGCTTGGTTTGAACTTCAGCAAGTCGTCTTCACCACGTCTAGATGCCTAAATGCATTGAGTTGCTGCCATGTGATTGGCATGTGACACATTTAAAGTGATTTCTACAGTAAATTTACTGTTAAATTGTGTAGCTTACAAAACACAAAGCATAGTTTCTTCTTTTCTATGTCATTATCTGGGCCTTATAGTGGTTAGCGCAGCCGCTATCCAAAGTAAAGATTGGATAAATGCTTGTATCAGTCTGAACATGATCCGTACAGTATCTCTCATCTAGCAGCCTGCAAACACCTGTCCACTGACCAGCCTACTTTGCGTGTTGCTGTTTTTTTTAACCTGCTGCTTTATAGCCGTATTAACTTAGACCTTCTAGTAAAATTCTGAAGTCTTATCTTATCTGCCTTGTTATTTACTCCTGGCCATCACTGACCTATGTTCAAAAGGAGAGCACAACTATAATTTGTTCTTTATTGGGGTAAACAACAAAAGAAAAGGGATCCAGAGCGGCTCAATCAAAAAAAAACACTTTATTGTTAAAAAGTATACCAGCATGGGCTATACAACAATGATAGTTGCAGGACTAAAATCACATCATACTACAAAAGAGAGCAGCACACATCCCGGCTAGAGAAATTAACACCAAGGTCTACAGAAAGCCCATAGCTAAGAATAGTCTCCTACACTCCACCAGTATTCATCCGAAAAATATCTCGAGCAATAGCCAAAGGCCAATTTACTCGTATGAAAAGAAATTGCTCGAGAGAAACTGATTACATGGAGGAGTGCAGGGTACTGAATGAACAACTTCTAGAAAGAGGATATAGCAAAACAGTTATTAACTATGCACAAAAGGAAGTAGACAATATTCCTAGAGAAAGTTTCTTGAGACAGTCTGACAGGCGGAGGGGAGTGGCAAATAATCCCATAAAAGATGGAAAAGCACCCAGAATAACGTTTGTAACGAGCTACAGTGATCAATATCACAACATCTGTAGTATCATCAGAAAGCATCTCCCCATTTTATTAGCTGATAAATTAAAAGAGACAGTGGACAAAGGGTGCAGATTTTCGTATAGGCGTAGTATTACATTGGGGAACATATTGTCCCCAACAGTACTGCCTAAACCCAAAGTCACCAGTAGTTGGCTTACCCATAAAGGTACATATAGATGTGGTAGTAACAGGTGTAAGGCCTGTGATTACATACTGCCCTCTAAACACTTTGAATCTTTTGTCACAGGAGAGAGGTATGATGCCAATGCATCAATTGCAGCATGGGTTATGTAATTTATCTTATCTCCTGTGTTGAATGTAAGCTACAATACGTTGGCCTCACAACCAGAGAGGTGAGGTCACGTATACGTGAGCATCTCAGCAACATTCATTGCAAAAAAGAATGCTCGGCCTTAGCTGTACATTTCATATATACACATAATCAATCAGTAAACACCTTAAAATGGCAAGCAATTGAATTAGTACATTGCCCTAAAAGGGGTGGAGAAAGGGTTAAAGAATTATATAGAAGAGAAACATTCTGGATCTTTAAGTTAAATACTAGATTCCCAAAAGGATTTAATTCATCCTTTGATATTATGAATCATTGGGAGAGAAGCTAGTATTTTGTAAAGTGTATAAATTTCTATCCCTTTAAGAAATTAATATCAGACAGACTGTAGTGTTTAAGCTAAATAGTCCCTTTAAGAACCCTGTAAAAGGTCTGCAGCTAGTCCACTCTTGTAAGCAAAAATATTATTACATGTGTACATTAATAATTTTATAATAATTTCATTAAAATTATTCAGTCTTACATTAAGCATAAAAATGAATTGATATGAGTACACATGTATTAATCGATTTATCTGTGATTTTGCAAATAATTGATTTAGCCTATAGCTACTTAGCAATTGATGTATCCTATAATATAGGCATATGTAAATACGATTAATATGGTTGAGTCTGTTGCTCTCTTACATATGCAGAGCGCTAGGTTGGATATTTACAATTAAGGTATCTATTTATAGCTACACAAAATAAAGGCTAATTTCAGATATACTGTATAGCTATAAATATAGAGAGAAGGTTCATAGCCATAATCATCTC
This sequence comes from Bombina bombina, assembly GCF_027579735.1. NCBI lineage: Eukaryota > Metazoa > Chordata > Amphibia > Anura > Bombinatoridae > Bombina > Bombina bombina. The sequence continues at coordinate 331,172,821 of NC_069504.1, forward strand.
CTACATAAGTTGTAATAGCTGGTAGCACATACATAGTATTGATTCACAGTTTTTTCTTAATCAAAGTTACCCCTATAGAAGGATTGACAAGGAAAGAGTTAACACTAGCATAGACTATGTAGAGAAGTTTCAGACACAGGTGACACTCATTTACTGCAGCACAGATATAGCGCTAATCGGCACACACCTAGGTAACTGTGAGTACGGGGAAACCCGAAACGCGTCCTAACCGGGATGTGTGCTGCTCTCTTTTGTAGTATGATGTGATTTTAGTCCTGCAACTATCATTGTTGTATAGCCCGTGCTGGTATACTTTTTAACAATAAAGTGTGTTTTTTTGATTGAGCCGCTCTGTATCCCTTTTCTTTCGTTGTTTGACCTATGGACTGTTCCACTGGGCTCTCATACACACAAGTCAATATCCACACCCCCAACATCCCAACATGGATCAGCTCTGACGTCAGGAATCGCACACAGGTGAATGCAGCATGAAGGACGGATCATACAAGCAGGGAAGCGCATTGGTGCAGGTTACCAGAAAAAGAAGGTAATTGTCCCCAGCTTTTTGACCAAGATTGTTCCATGCTTTTCTCTGTACGCCTGACAGTGATATTTGTGTGCCAAGAACAAGTGTTACTCCTACTGCTAGTGCCGAAGCTCTTTACAGTGTGTGTTCTTTATTGGGGTGTAATACCCACACAGAAACAAGCAACGTTTTGTGTTATAACAAACACTTATTCTAAAACAACAATGAATACATGTTACAGTATGTTACTTTGGTGAAACAGACCATAACACATTACTTCATTATACAATAAATAAAAAATGAGAAGTTTTGATACTTTTTAGAGGTGACAATGGAAGTAGAACGGATAGACCAGGTAAAAGAAAAATGGTGTTTGTCTGAATAAAGTATCTTGAGTGATCAAATTTATAGAAGTTATTAAAAACCATTGCTACTTATTGGAAATATCCAACCCTTGAGTAGAAGAGTTTAAAACATTCCTTATATCTTCTTTTAAAAGACCAGTTGGTTAGGGGAGATTTGGTTATTTGATGACTGAAAATTAAGGATATTATCCATGTTTAAATTGCTCACGTTGCAATTCAATGATAAAGGGTAAATATGTATTTTGTACAAACGTGGTTGAAAGAAAACCTTTATAATGATTTATATACATATTTATAGAAATATCCATGTGGACTTAGTTACATTGGAGGGACAATACGCTCTGTGAGGGAGTGTATGACAGAACACATCTGCCATCAGAAGTAAAGTTAGTTCACAGCCAGCATCACAACATTTTGCAGAAAAGGTCATAATGTTAGTAAACTACGATTTCAGGTGATTGATCATATTTCACCTCTGAGGAGAGGGGGCGATAGAGAGCTGGTCTTGAAAAAGAAGAAAGTGGGTTGGATAAAAAGATTAGGTACACTTTATCCCAAAGTCCTTAATAGGGATTATGAATCCAATTTATTCTTGTTATATTGTAAGATAATGCATTTGTATCTAAAGAAGTTGTTTTTATGGATTTAATTTGCATTGATACATTATCAATTATTCGAATGTTGCCAATGACTTGCTATGAGTTTAATATCTTAAAAGCCAAATTGTTTGATGCAATATAGATTTGCACCATATATTAGGTGTATGGTTGCTATAGGTAACTTGACATGTGTATATAATCAAGGTTCCTCAGTTTCGCTATAAATTTAACATGTATTCAATGTTTTAGAATGATTAAGGGTTTGTTATAACCCAAAACTTTGCTTGTTTTTGTGTGGGTATGACACCTCAAAAAAATAACTAATTATTGTGTTCTCCTTTTGTATTGGATTTCAAGAAGTGTGAGTAGAGACACTATTGTATCATGGCTCACTCTGTTTAAACTTTTTCAAACTTGGGTGCTGCACTCATCTCACTACTTTTGTATCACTGACTTAAAGTGATTGTAAACTTGCACACATCCCTTTGCTTAACCTTTTCCCGGCGTTAGGACGTTCCATGCCATCCTAACTGTGCTGGGCTTTAGCGCCGTTATGACGGCATGGAACGTCCTAGCCGTTTGGCTGTACTGAAGCTAATCCTTACTGATTGTAATCGCAGCATGGAGGGTGACGCCCACCTGACCCAATCCCATCATTAAAATCTCGTGATCGTATGCACGATCGTGTGATTTCAATTTGTTTACAATAATTTAGACCCAACACGAAAGGGTTAATGTAGATTGTCATGAAATATAGCATACATGTGTAAACGTCTTTGTTTATATACCGAAAGGTTTATTGTTTGCCTCTCTAGTTTCCAGCCCCCCTTCCTAATGCATTTTTTTTTAATCAGATCTCTTTTGTGTCGTTGGACTCACTGTTCTAAATGAGCAGATGAAGCTCGCATTCACAAAGTTGATGCAAGTAGATTTTTTTTTATTTAACTGATGAAAAAGCAAATTAATGTGCATGCACAATTTTTCCTCTTCCTTGGGAGCGCACATTTAGTCTGACATGTAAAGCGGGTGGGACCGCTCTACACGTCAATGCTATTTAGAAGAACTGTTTAAGGGGGCAGAATAAAGAAGCACTATGAGCAAAAAATATAACTTGCTTGCAAATAAGCCCTCCTAAAGGATTATAACCTATCTAAAGGGACTAAATGGAAGAACGATTATCCAAAGTGATGTACAGCATTTAGCTAGAGGAAAAATGGACCCAACCACTCTGGGAATAAGTTCCCAAAGCTGAATAAGAGAAGCTTGAAAAGGATACAAACTCTTAAACCTTGTAAAAGGAATAAAAAGTATATCTAGCCCAGTCCAATTTCTGGATATAATCACCAGCAACAGAGACAAGAATTACACCAAGGGTATAAAAACTGTATCTAAACACATTACTGGTATATCCCCATGTACTTCAGAATAATTAACCCCTAATGTAAGTAAGAAATCAAAACATTCCCTTAAAAAGAGAATGAATATGTTTAGAGACATGAAACCCAAAATTTTTCTTTCATGATATAGATAGAGAATACAATTTTAAACTATCCAATTTACTTCTATTATATAATTTGCTTCCTTCTCATGTTATCCTTTGCTGAAAGGTTTATCTAGGTAAGCTCAGGAACAGAAAGAACCTAGGTTCTAGCTGCTGATTGGTGGCTGCAGATATATAACAATTGTTATTGGCTCCCCCATGTGTTCAGTTAGAAACCAGTAATGCATTGATGCTCCTTCAACAAATGATACCAAGAGAATTAAACAAATTAAATAATAGAAGTAAATTAGAAAGTTGTTTAAAATTGTATTCTTTATCTGAATCATGAAAGAAAACTTTTGAGTTTCATGTCCCTTTTAACAAAAAAAAAAGAATAAATTAATGTCAGTAAAAAGATCAGAGGAAGACTCTAGATCAGGGGTCAGCAACCTTGGTACCCTAGATGTTTTTGAACTACTTTTCCCATGATGCTCAAACACACTTTAGGCTGGCTGAGTATCATAGGAAATGTAGATCCGAAACATCTGAGGTGCCAAGGTTGCTGACCCCTGCTGTAGGTCAACATACAAAACCACCCCCTCTGAGGACACAGTAGCCCCAAAACTAGAAACATTAATCTTAGCAGGCTAAAAACTAGTAGAAGGTAGATTCTGAACCTACATTTTTTTTTTTTACAATAAATTTTTTAACCCCTACACCGCCGCCACTGTAATAAAATGATTAACCCCTAAACCTAAGTCTAACCCTAACACCCCCCTAAATTAAATATTAATTAAATAAATCTAAATAATATTTCTCTTATTAACTAAATTAATCCTATTTAAAACTTAATACTTACCTTTAAAATAAACCCTAATATAGCTACAATATAAATAATAATTATATTGTAGCTATTTTAGGATTTAATTTTATTTTACAGGCAACTTTCAATTTATTTTAACTAGGTACAATAGCTATTAAATAGTTATTAACTATTTAATAGCTACCTAGTTAAAATAAAGAGAAATTTACCTGTAAAATAAAAACTAACCTAAGTTACAATTACACCTAACACTACACTATACTTTAATAAATTATTCCTATTTAAAACTAAATACTTACCTGTAAAATAAACCCTAAGATAGCTACAATGTAATTAATAATTACATTGTAGCTATTTTAGGATTTATATTTATTTTACAGGTAACTTTGTATTTATTTTAGCTAGTTAGAATAGTTATTAAATAGCTATTAACTATTTAATAACTACCTAGCTAAAAGAAATACAAAATTACCTGTAAAATAAATCCTAACCTAAGTTACAATTAAACCTAACACTACACTATCATTAAATTAATTAAATAAATTATCTACAAATAACTACAATTAAATAAACTAACTAAAGTACAAAAAATAAAAAAGCTAAGTTACAAAAAATAAAAAAAATAAGTTACAAACATTTAAAAAATATTACAACAATTTTAAGCTACTTACACCTAATCTAAGCCCCCTAATAAAATAACAAAGCCCCCCAAAATAAAAAAATTCCCTACCCTATTCTACATTAAAAAGTTACCAGCTGTATTATCTTACCAGCCCTTAAAAGGGCCTTTTGCGGGGCATGCCCCAAAGAAAACAGCTCTTTTGCCTGTAAAATAAAAATACAACCCCCCCAACATTAAAATCCACCACCCACATACCCCTAATCTAACCCAAACCCCTCTTAAATAAATCTAACACTACCTCCCTGAAGATCATCCTACCTTGAGCCGTCTTCAGCCAGCCGACCACCGATGGAACCGAAGAGGAGATCCGGAGCGGCAGAAGTCATCATCCAAGGGGCGCTGAAGAAGTCTTCCATCCGATTGAAGTCTTCATCCATGCAGCGTCTTCAATCTTCATCCATCCGGAGCGAAGCCATCTTCAGACGAGCCGACGCGGAGCCATCCTCTTCTTCCCGACGATTAACGACGAATGAGGGTTCCTTTAAGGGACGTCATCCAAGATGGCGTCCCTTCAATTCTGATTGGCTGATAGGATTCTATCAGCCAATCGGAATTAAGGTAGGAAAAATCTGATTGGCTGATTCAATCAGCCAATCAGATTCAAGTTCAATCCGATTCAGATTGAGCTCACATTCTATTGGCTGATCAGAACAACCAATAGAATGCGAGCTCAATCTGATTGGCTGATTGGATCAGCCAATCGGATTGAACTTCAATCTGATTGGCTGATTCAATCAGCCAATCAGATTTTTCCTACCTTAATTCCGATTGGCTGATAGAATCCTATTAGCCAATCTGAATTGAAGGGACGCCATCTTGGATGACGTCCCTTAAAGGAACCTTCATTCGTCGTTAGTCGTCGGGAAGAAGAGGATGGCTCCGCGTCAGCTCGTCTGAAGATGGCTCCGCTCCGGATGGATGAAGATTGAAGACGCCGCATGGATGAAGACTTCAATCGGATGGAAGACTTCTTCAGCGCCCCTTGGATGATGACTTCTGCCGCTCCGGATCTCCTTTTCGGTTCCATTGGTGGTCGGCTGGCTGAAGATGGCATCTAAACTTACATTCTTGCATTTCAAATAAGGATACCAAGAGAATGAAGAAAATTTGATAATAGGAGTAAATTAGAAAGTTGCTTAAAATTTCATGCTCTACCTGAATAAGGAAATAAAAAATTTGGGTTCAGTGTCCCTTTAAGCGTTTCATCCATTCCTATAAGGACTAGTAATTATATCTATTAGCGGAAAACATTGTCACATTATAAAGTAATCTGTTCAACTAAGGTAATAGGTGTATACCTCAAATAGCAGGTTTTTAACATAAACCTTCTAACATATGAGCAATGGGTAAATAAAAGTGAAACAGAAAAAAAAAAGGTCATAAATGATACCTCTACATACTAAAAATAGAAGAGACATATTGTGAGAACAAACTATAATGTCTTAACATTAATGCAGGAGTATAGAGTCATAGCTAATGCATATTAAAATGATACATGGTCTATCCAGCGATCAATTATACATAATCTCATGTCAGAACATGAAAAATAAGCAGTTATCTCAAAAATACAAAACTTTTTTTAAACTATATAACCTATATATTAAGCGTCTAGTATTTCCAAATAGACTGGTATGAAGTGACCCTATGAGAGCTTCAACCTCCACCAGTCCGGGTTGTAGTGCACCATCGCCCGACTACCAGAATATTCTCCATATTTAGTCGGGGGAAAGATGTGATATATCCTGCCCTTTGGGAGATATACTCCGACAGAATAATTCTCCATTAGAGACTATTTGTTTCGGGTCCGTGGGTTTGCGAGACTTCTCATACTGTTGCCATTGAGCCCCCTCTGTTCAGCATGCAGTGTTTCTTGCTAAAGCCGGCAATCACATTAGATTTATGTACTGCTGAGTCAGCTACCTTCTCCACTACGATCGGCCGCGTCGCAGTGGGTTCTGCTGCCACTCCATCCACTAAAGGGGATAAGGCTGGAGGCTTCTCCATATTGAGGTGAGTAGTAGCTTGGCTAGTATTATGGGGATTGTGAAAATCTCGTCAGTTCCAGGCATATGCATGCCTAGGTTGATGAAGAATGGAGGCTTTGCTCTGTGTCTCTTTCTGTATTGTACCGAACTCCAATATATCCTGCCGTGGTTTCAGTAAGGGTAGGACTATGGTATGAGACTCTGGGTTGTTGAATCTTTTCACTGACTCTTCTGGGCTACTTTCCTCTGGTATATTTGCTCTCTGGTATGGAGGATCTTATTCAGAGTTCGGATGGTTAGTCTTTATTAGGTCGATTTTACCTTAAGTAGGAATGTGTAGCATTGTATAGCTTTGGTCATTTTCTCCTCAAAAAGAGATAAATACATAGAAGTTCCTTAATTGTACAGTAGGACTGTTTATCCATATTGAGTATGTTATAATAAAACATAATTTATGCAAGAACTTACCTGATAAATTAATTTCTTTCATATTGACAAGAGTCCATGAGCTAGTGACGTATGGGATATACATTCCTACCAGGAGGGACAAAGTTTCACAAACCTCAAATGCCTATAAATACACCTCCCACCGCACCCACAACTCAGGTTAATGAATAGCCAAGTAGTGAGGTGATAAAAAGGAGTATTAACCCTGCCAGGATATGAATCTATTTCCACTGAGAAATTAAATCCACACAATAGTTAGTTTTTTCTTAAAAAACTTAAATCAAAAGCAGTAGAACCAAACTGAGACAGCTGCCTGAAAAACTTTTCTACCAAAGACTGCTTCAGAAGAAGCAAAATACATCAACATGGTAAAAACAAAAAAAGTATGAAAAGAAGACCAAATTACTGATTTGCAAATTTGATCAACCGAAGCTTCATTCTGAAAAAGCCCAAGAAATGGCGACTGGACTTAGTAGAATGAGCTGTAAATCTCTGAGGCGGAGCCTGCCCTGCTTCCAAATAAGCCTTGTAAAACAAAAGCTTTAACTAGGATGCCAAAGAAATGGCAGAGGCTTCCTAACCTTTTCTGGAACCAGAAAAACAACAAATAGACTAGAAGTCTTCTGAAATCCTAGTAACTTTGATATAGAATTATAAAGCTCTTACCACATCCAAAGGATGTAAAGAACTCTCATAAAATTCTTTGTTCAAATTCACAACCTTAGGAAAAAAAGAAGTCTACAAAACAACTTATCTAGATGACAAAATCAGATAAGGAGACACACAAGAGAGAACTGATACATCAGAAACTCTTGTAGCAGAATAGATAGTCAAAAGAAACAACACTTTCCAAAAAGGAGATAATCTTCAAAGAAAATATAGGCTCAAAAGAAAAGAGCCTGAAAAATCTTTAAACCAAATAAGACTCCAAAAAGGAGAAATTAATAAATAAACAGGCTTGATACCAACCAAAGCCTGAACAAAAAAGTGAATATCAGGAAGTTTAAACAATCTTTCTAAGAAATAAAACAGAAAGAACAGAGATTTGTCCCTTCAAAACATTTGCAGACAAACTTATCCAAACCATCCTGAAAAAAAACTGTAAAACCCTAGGAATTCTAAAAGAATGCCAAGAGAATTTATTAGAAGAACACTATAAAATATAAGTTTTCCAAACCTGATAATACATGTTCCTTGAAATAGACTTATAAGCCTGCAACATAGTGATAAAAACTGAGTCAGAGAAACCTCTATGACTAAACAATAATCCATTTCCATACCATCAAATTAGTAATTTGAGATCCCGATGGAAAAATAGCCCCTAAAACAAGAGGGCTGGCCAAAGAGAAAGCGGCCAAGGATGGCAACTAGACATCTGAGCAAGATCCACATACCAAACCTGTGAGGCCATGCTGATGCTATCATAAACACACAAGACTGTTCCAAAATGATCTTGGAAATCACCCTTGGAAGAAAAAAACAGAGGTGGAAAGATGAAACCAGGTTGCAAAACAAAGACACTGCTAATGCATTCACCATTTCTGCCTGAGAATCCCTGGACCTGAAAAAGGTACCTGGGAAATTGAGAAAACACATCTGTATAGCGATACCACTCTCCCGGATGTAAAGACTGACGGCTGAGATAATCCAGGTACCAAATGTCTAAACCTGAGATATAAATCGTAGAAATTAGACAGGAGATGAATTCCACCTAAGAACATATTCATGATACTTCTTAATTGGTAAGGAACTGCGAGTCCCTATTTGATGATTGACATATGCCACAGTTGTGATATTGTCTGTCTGAAAGCAAAATGAAAAGTTCTCTCCTAAAAAAGGCCAAGCCTGAAAGAGCTCTGAAAAGGGAACCACGCACGATGCTACAGTTATGAGACCTAAAACTTCCATGCACATAGCCACTGAAAGGAATGTTCTAGACTGTAAGTTAGACAGGCTAACACCAATTACAATTGACTTTTGTCCGATAAAGACAAAGTTATGAACACAGAATCCACCTTGAAACCCAAAAAGAGGATACCCTTGTCTGAGGAATCGCAAAACTCTTAGGTAAATTAAATTCTCTAACCATATCTTGGAAAAAAACAAAAAAAACTAGTTGATTCATGAGAGATTCCAATAAAAGAAAAGATTAACCTAATACCAAGATACCATCCAAATAAGGAAACTCCACAATAACCCTACTGTCTGATTCCAGAAAGAAGGGCACCCAGAACCTTTGAAAAGGTTCACAAGGCTGTCGCTAGACCAAAAGGAAAAGCGAAAAATTGGTAAAACTTATCTAAATAAAGAGAATTTCAGAAACCACGGTATGAATGAAATAAGATATGAGGATAAACATCCTGTGAAATGGAGTGGACATGAAATGACCTTGCTGAACAAAAATGCATAATAGTCCTTATAATCGCCAACTTAAAAGTTGATATAAAGTCTTCAGATCCAAGATTGGACTAAATTAATCCTTCTTCTTTGGGACAAAGAATAGAATTGAATAGAGACCCAATATCTGTTTCTGCTAAAGAACTGGTATAATCACTCCTGAAAAAAATTCACAGAGTGTACTGAGAAAGAGAGAAAGAATCTTCCCAAAGAAGGTCTCATTCCAAAAAACTATTTAAACCCTAAGAATAATATAGATTTTAGACTGAGTTCCTCCAAAAACTATTTAATCTGCCCCCCCCCCCCCCACACCAGAAGGACTGGTTTGAGAACTGCACCTTTATGCAGTCTAATAACTAGTAATTATATAGCGTTTTTCTCCCAAAAAGATACAAAAAAAAACACTTTTTCAGTGCTTACACTCGGAGTTAACCAAATTAGCAGCTGATAAAAACAGTTGTTATTATTACCCAAATAAATGGTACACAAGAAATTGACCTCAGAAGGCCGAAGGGCTGTATTAACCCTGCCAGGAAATTAATCTATGACCCTTGGATCTAGAACAAGCATTTGTAGTCAGGACATTCACCAACTGATCTACATCACCGGACTAAAAGTAGGGCAGAAAAAACTCTAAACCTCCAAAAATAGTGAAGATAATAGAAATTAAACAAATTATTATTATAACATGCTAGAGATAAAATATATTTGAAATCATAATAATAGATATAGTAAACATAATAAAATTAATACATCAGAGGTAAATGCGTTATATACTTGAGAATCTAAAACTGCTTATGCTAACTGTTCAACAACAAACAGATTGAAAAAAAAACAGTAATGTCAGCCACAGATAAAGCTGAGCTAAAAATATAAACAGTATGTGAATATGCTCTACTAAGGTTATATTCAAACTCTAAAGAATCCTAAAAATAAGTACCAATTTCCATAGAAATAGTAGTACAGTCCCAAAAGGGAATCAGGATAAACCAATCTTTAGAACATAATACAGATAGTATTTTGAATAGGGAAAAACCTCAGGAGCAAAGTAAAATCTTAAAATCCTGATTTTTAAATTTTCTTTAACAAAGAACGTTCAAATGAAAAATAAGAACAATTTTTAACAAAACTGTCTCTGATACAGGATCTTTGAACCAAATAAAACCTTCATCAGTAGAATAAACTTAAGTATGCTGGGGCGGAGCAAGCCGGGCATCTGAGCGGTCGCACCTTGAGAGAGCTCTGCTCATAAACTTACTATATCTAATAGCTAAACCGCTCAGTATTGCCCCAAAACTCGCAAAATTCACAAAACTAGCCTTTAAAGCCATAGTGGTCTGATCTACAAGACTTGGTAAGGCTGCGAAACCTCAAAGTTCTCACACGGAGCTTTCTTCTATCTTCAACTCACACTGCCTGTAAGAGGAGCGGCCATCTTGCTGACTATATAGAACTTATTACCCCAACTAAGCAGCTCGAGATATAAGCCTTCAGTACATGTACTCCGCTTGACCCACATCCTCCCCCGGTCCTATATACACCGGCTGATCATAAAGACTGGACTTTCAAGTTTTACAAGGAGACGCAACACTGCATTAGTATCCAGCGCACGCTACTATACCCTATGATGACAGCCTCTATGGTAGCCTTGTTGCGACTACTTACAGATAAAATGGAGAGACAGTTTGATTCCCTCCTGAACGTCCTACATGAGGAACGAGATCTGCCACCCGCAGGAAGTACGGAGTATCTATTGTTACAGGCCTCCTCTAAACTGCAGGATAGACTGGCAGAGGATAAGCTCGCGCTGAGTGACATGAAAGCACTCACTCCCACGGACGAATGGCGGATCAGCTCCGGCCAGCAAAACCGGGTGAGAAACTACTCTGATCTGAAATCAGATTCGAGCAACAGCGGGGACTTTTTCATGGCTCCTATAGAACCTTCATCTGGCCTCCCGGCTGGGGGATCCCAGATCCCGTCCACAAGCAAACTACACCCTAAAGCTCATATGCCTCTAGACACAATCCCTGAGCTATCTGGAAGCTACTCAAACGTCTGTGCAGATAGATGCAGTGTTTGGCTCACGGAGACAGAATCTAGCCGACTCCACCGCAGATCTCTAGCTTTGCCCCCTATAAGCCCAACCGCGCTTGTTCAGCTACCATACAAGTTTCGGTCGGTGATGGGGCAGCTGCGGCGTCTTAAGACCCTCATGGCGGCTATACAGTTTTCAGTTGTTTTTATGGTCCTAAGGTTTCAGAAAAATTTCCTTGCTCTAGAGACGATCGAAACTCTCCTAACTTTGTTCTGCCGCAGCTTGGGCATTGGATAATTGACTCCATCTTTTAAAAATAGACCGATGTCTGAGACTTAACCCTCCACTCTCCCTCTTTTGAAGGTTAACTTTAATATTTACAGAGAAGCCATGCTCGGTCCTCTAAAAGTTCTATTAGCTTCTCTAGTTTAGCAGAATTTTAATCAAATTTTATATAGTTAGATGATACTGTTTTCCTACATTTATTGCTTTAACTATCTGCATATATAGTTGCTATACATATCAGTGAACTCCCTTGATCTATAATGATACTGTCCACAGCCTACAATAAACCAACGAGCCCACAGAAAGCAACGATTAGACTGCATATTGAATCCGCTGACCCCTACTTCTAGAGTATTTGAGTTTATCTTAGACAAATGCAGAAATTTGATGTAAGGCAGATTATTGTCACTTTGGAGGCATAGTTGCTGAGTCTTGTGTCAATTGATGTCGTTAATGATATACCACGTTTACTTTTTTTTTTTTTCTTATTATTGTTAATAAGATATATAGGCACATAGAGTGGCTGTCAAGCTGTTATAGACCATAGGCATGCTAGTTACTAACGATCACTGTCATTTATTACTTCTAGTATTATTCTGGCACTGTTACATTACTTGCCGTTAAATGTATTTTACTCCCCAAAAAAACATTACCACGATACAATGCTGTACTATTAAGTCACAACTAATTGGAATCTTTTTAACTAGCTTAATGTTCATAATATTTCAAGGCCTAAGACTTGGACTCACTCAACTGTACACACTAGGTTGTTGTTTTATCACAACTCATATTGTCTAATATCAGCCTATGTTTTACTAAACTACCTCCATAGTACTCCTGAGGCTATTACGTATGTTCAGACATAGCTTCTTTCACTTTTTCTCTGAGCTGTGTTCACACTTAATTATATAATCATCAATTTTGACACATATATTAGACCTCTAGAGTAGGCCCTAGATACTCCCTAATAATTGGGGCGGGTTTAGTGATTTCCTCAACTTATTACAAACTACTAAATATCACTGAGAAACGCTTACTTAGTCAGCTCTGTATTGTACTCACTCTCCTTAACGACCTCTATAACTGCTTAATTTCTGCATAACTGCTACCGTTAACTCATATTTAACATAGCCGATATACTCTCCTTCTCCTATTTGATCATTACCAGAGTGTTGTGGCTTTTATGGAATGTCTCTCTTTGGATGTTTTCCCTATGCTAATGCTGAGACGTAGTACGTAGCTTTATTACTGTTTAGTGTTGCACAATTACATTACTATTCTATCCTTATGGGGATCAAGCCGTTAGTATACCACAGCACAGCCGCTCTATACACTGTAGTTTTAGGTTTAGTACTCATATATGGCATACATAGACTTATAAATTAACCCATTCTGCAGTCTCACCAGAGTGAGCTCCGTCCCCCCTGCTTTCTCCTCCCCCTTCCCCTCCCCCCCCAATATTCGAGTGGCTCTTGCCCACTGCAATCCCTCTTCCTTCCAGTGTTCTGCGACCTACTTGCGGTCATGCTAAAAACTAACTCACCACATCACCACAGAAATACTCATCTTACTCATCCTAAAGATGTGGAGATCAGAAAACAATTATTAAAATACAAAATGAAGTTTCCTTTTAGTTTGCCCAACCATTTATTCGACACCTCCCTAAACATCGCATAGGTTCCTGTATGTTAGAGCTAGCCTTATTGTATTATTATGATTTCTCTGAGCCCTTAAACTGTATGACTTAACCTGATGTATAGGTCAGCTATTCCTTTACTAGCCTAACAGATATAATTGGTGTCACAGCCTTGATGTTGTATTCTCATATTAATGTTATGATTGGACAAATGTTGTTTTGTATTTTTTGCACCTTCTGAAACTTCAATAAAAAATCTTTAAAAAAAACAAACAAAAAAAAAACAAAAAACAAGTATGCTGTCGGTCAGAACAAAATGAATTAAATCTTAAAATTTTGAAAAGACCTTGTAAGTTTACTTAAAGGCATAATAGCAGTCATAACCTTTTATGATATAAGCAATAACGTGATGTTTGCAGATGAAATCAAGTACATGAACTGAATAAGTAAAAACAGTAAATGTCATTGTACATGTAGAAATATTAATAGCATAAAATATAATAAATAAATGCCACATAATTGAGCTGAAGAAAACAACAGCTTAATAATAAAAAGAACACACTTAACTTTGTAGAATTGTGTTTCAGGGCATCATAGTTTCTACAGTAACATCAGAGTCAGGATCAGAATGAGACATCTTGCAAAATGTAACAGAAAAAGGAAAATAACATTAGGCAAAACATTCAATTTCCACAATGTAACAGTTTCAGTAGATAGAAAAATTAAGATAGTATATTTTTTTAAAACAAAAAATAAAATAAAAAAGCAAGCATAATAGAGGGGTAATAGAGGGGTAAAATAACTAAATCTTGGTGCCAAGCATGACGCATTACGCAAAAGGAAGTTAAAAAATTTTGACACAAAACTAACACCAGAAAATGACACAACTCGTGTCATAACAAACGCGATTTCGCGCCAAAACAACTAGCGTCAACAAAGACGCAGGAAATGACTAAATTTGCGCCAAGAATGACGCAATAAAAAACAGCATTTTGCGTCCTTGCAAGCCTAGATTTGCCTGTGAAAAAATGAAAAACAAGTCAAATTAGAAAAAGACTGAACCCCAGGTAAGAAAAAAGTTTAAATAAACTTCCCAAACATGATTCCTATACTGAAACAGTTTAGACTGCAAAGGGAAATATACATAGACCTGACTCATGGCAAATATAAGTAAAATACATATATTTAAAATTTTATATTAATACATAAAGTACCAAACCATAGCTGAGTAAGAGTGTCTTAAATAATGATACTTACCGAAAGACACCCATCCACATATAGCAGATAGCCAAACCAGTACTGAAAACTTTCAGCAGAGGTAAAGGTATATAAGAGTATATCGTCAATCTGAAAAGGGAGGTAGGAGATGAATCTCTACGACTGAGAACAGAGAACCCTTGAAAAGATTTCCCGTGAGAGAAACCATAAAATCAATAGGCGATACTCTCTTCACATCTCTCTGACAAACACTGTACTCTGAGAGAAATTGGGCTTCAGAATGCTTAGAAGTGCTTATCATAGAAGAAATCATAAAAAACAAGCACAAACTTACTTCACCACCTCCATAGGAGGCAAAGTTTGTAAAACTGAGTTGTGGGTGTGGTGGGAGGTAAATTTATAGGCATTTGAGGTTTGGGAAACTATGCCCCCTCCTGGTAGGAATGTATATCCCATACGTCACTAGCTCATGGACTCTTGCCAATTACATGAAAGAAAATGTTCTAGGATGTGAACGTTCTTCAGTGCAACTGACTGGTTGGCCTGACTTATCAGAATATTTGGGGGGGGGGGTAGAGAGAGGTATAGGCTGTTCCTAGGCCTCTGCTGCGTACCTTCTCTATTTGGGTTTGCCTATTCTTAGTATTACATGAAAGTCACATTGATTTGTTCTATAAGTAGTACATATCATACTTCTCTTAACAAGAATAAGGTCTACAGGTTTTAGGAGGGATAAACAGCAGATTTATTGACTCCAATGCTCAGTCATAGCTAAATAGCAGCCATCTTGGTCATTTGTCGACACGTTTAAGAAGCACGGCTGCCAACATTTCAGGACTGTTA
The DNA here is from genome assembly GCF_027579735.1 of Bombina bombina. Taxonomy (NCBI): domain Eukaryota; kingdom Metazoa; phylum Chordata; class Amphibia; order Anura; family Bombinatoridae; genus Bombina; species Bombina bombina. Next base: position 331,188,145 of record NC_069504.1, read on the forward strand.
AGAGGAAATTCTTATATTCAGCAGAAAACATAGTACATTCCTCCTGTAAGGAACAAACAGAAGAAGCAATGACACCCGTTGAAGCAAAAACAGAAGTAGCAGAGGTCAGGATGCTTAAAATCATTAATACATATTTATATTGTTATATGCCAAAGTATTTCCTTCAGCAAACTTATGCAATAAATCTAGCATTGGTAGGAAAATGTTCAAATGACGCAACTTCAAAGGCAAATTTTGAGACAGAAATACCAGGCTCCAAAGGCTAAAAGGATACTAAACACAAATGTTTTCTTTCATGAATCAGATAGGGCATGCAATTTAAGGCAACTTTCTAATTTACTCCTATTATCAATTTTTCTTCATTCTCTTGCTGTCTTTATTTAAAAAGCAGGAATGTAAAGCTTAGGAGCCGGCTGAACCAAAAATAGGCCGGCTCCTAAGCTTTACATTCCTGCTTTTTAAATAAAGATAGCAAGAGAACAAAATAAACATTGTTAATAGGAGTAAATTAGAAAGTTGCTTAAAATTGCATGCTCTATATGAATTATTAAAGAAAACAATTGGGTCTAGTATCCCTTTAAGAGAGATAAAAGAAGATTATTTAATGAACCATGTTAAAAAGCATCAGTTAAAAAATGTAAAAAACACATATAGATAAAATTACAAAAACAGGAATATCTTGCAGGAGCGGCTAAAGCTGATAATTACAATAAAAACAGAGATAATCACAGGTGATCAGTGTGAGTGGTACACCAGATTAAGAGTGTAAACTAGTGAAACAGAATAAGCCTAAGTACAACTATAACAAGTGCATCAAGCAAGAAATTAGTAAACAATAGTATAAACAATAATGTTCAAAATAGTGTGTCAAAAAAATAGAAAAATGCACTGCAGTGGAAAAAGAGGGTCAAATAGTGAGTGCAAATGGATATAACAAATGCTAGCTACTAATCCAGTGAGGTAAAGATATAATTAAATAAAATACACAATATGCAATAACATAAAAAATATATTCCAAAAAAGTGTTCCAAAAAGTTGATCAACAAATGTTAGTGAAGAACAAAAATAAGTCCATCAAAACCAAAAAAATGAAGAAAAAAAAATGGGTGATGAAAAACAAGGTGAAAGTGAGGAAATTGGTTCCTTCAATATTAGTTGCGCTGTAAAGTGAGGTATACCTGTAACTGCCAAATTTAAAATTGAATTTTATTTGAAAATTACCTGCAGAAAAATGTTCTCAAAAAAAAATCTCATCGCAGAAATTGAAGAAAAGTTCTGCCTCTGGGCCCCCTCTGAAAGAAACTCATAAAAAACTATCTGAAAGAAAAAAAAAACACAAGACAAGCACAGCACACTTGTAAAGTGAGGCTCACGTCAAACTTATGTCATATATAATAGAAAAGGGCGGCAAAAAGTATGCACACTATCACGCAGACATACGTCAATATGTGTCAAAAATGTACTCTCAGGAAAAACTAGCGTGCGTCAAAATATGTGTTCAAAAGAGCCAGTGTCAAAAAATGTACGCGTGTGAATAAAATGATGTGATAAAAATTAAACATATAAATTCTTTATAGAGGAAATATCAAATAACTACATATAAATAACTGTCTTAAGACTATGCACATATATAACAATATATATATATATATATATATATATATATATATATTTCTTTCATGTAATTAGCAAGAGTCCATGAGCTAGTGACGTATAGGATATACATTCCTACCAGGAGGGGCAAAGTTTCCCAAACCTCAAAATGCCTATAAATACACCCCTCACCACACCCACAAATCAGTTTTACAAACTTTGCCTCCTATGGAGGTGGTGAAGTTTGTGCTAGATTCTACGTTGATATGCGCTCCGCAGCAGGTTGGAGCCCGGTTTTCCTCTCAGCGTGCAGTGAATGTCAGAGGGATGTGAGGAGAGTATTGCCTATTTGAATTCAATGATCTCCTTCTACGGGGTCTATTTCATAGGTTCTCTGTTATCGGTCGTAGAGATTCATCTCTTACCTCCCTTTTCAGATCGACGATATACTCTTATATATACCATTACCTCTACTGATTCTCGTTTCAGTACTGGTTTGGCTTTCTACTACATGTAGATGAGTGTCCTGGGGTAAGTAAGTCTTATTTTCTGTGACACTCTAAGCTATGGCTGGGCACTTTTATATAAAGTTCTAAATATATGTATTCAAACATTTATTTGCCTTGACTCAGGATGTTCAAACATTCCTTATTTCAGACAGTCAGTTTCATATTTGGGATAATGCATATGAATAAAAATTTTTCTTACCTTAAAATTTGACTTTTTTCCCTGTGGGCTGTTAGGCTCGCGGGGGCTGAAAATGCTTCATTTTATTGCGTCATTCTTGGCGCAATTTTTTTTTTTTCTGTTTCCGGCGTCATACGTGTCGCCGGAAGTTGCGTCATTTTTTACGTTTTTTTTTGCGCCAAAAGTGTCGGCGTTCCGGATGTGGCGTCATTTTTGGAGCCAAAAGCATTTAGGCGCCAAATAATGTGGGCGTCTTTTTTGGCGCTAAAAAATATGGGCGTCACTATTGTCTCCACATTATTTAAGTCTCATTATTTATTGCTTCTGGTTGCTAGAAGCTTGTTCACTGGCATTTTTTCCCATTCCTGAAACTGTCATTTAAGGAATTTGATCAATTTTGCTTTATATGTTGTTTTTTCTATTACATATTGCAAGATGTCCCAGATTGACACTGAGTCAGAGGATACTTCTGGAAAAACGCTGCCTGGTGCTGGATCGACCAAAGTTAAGTGTATCTGCTGTAAACTTGTGGTATCTGTTCCTCCAGCTGTTGTTTGTAATGAATGTCATGACAAACTTGTTAATGCAGATAATATTTCCTTTAGTAATGTTACATTACCTGTTGCTGTTCCGTCAACATCTAATACTCAGAGTGTTCCTGTTAACATAAGAGATTTTGTTTCTAAATCCATTAAGAAGGCCATGTCTGTTATTCCTCCTTCTAGTAAACGTAAAAGGTCTTTTAAAGCTTCTCATTTTTCAGATGAATTTTTAAATGAACATCATCATTCTGATTCTGATAATGGTTCCTCTGGTTCAGAGGATTCTGTCTCAGAGGTTGATGCTGATAAATCTTCATATTTATTCAAAATGGAATTTATTCGTTCTTTACTTAAATAAGTCTTAATTGCATTAGAAATAGAGGATTCTGGTCCTCTTGATACTAAATCTAAACGTTTAAATAAGGTTTTTAAATCTCCTGTAGTTATTCCAGAAGTTTTTCCTGTCCCTGATGCTATTTCTGAAGTAATCTCCAGGGAATGGAATAATTTGGGTAATTCATTTACTCCTTCTAAATGTTTTAAGCAATTATATCCTGTGCCATCTGACAGATTAGAGTTTTGGGACAAAATCCCTAAAGTTGATGGGGCTATCTCTACTCTTGCTAAACGTACTACTATTCCTACGGCAGATAGTACTTCCTTTAAGGATCCTTTAGATAGGAAGATTGAATCCTTTCTAAGAAAAGCTTACTTATGTTCAGGTAATCTTCTTAGACCTGCTATATCTTTAGCGGATGTTGCTGCAGCTTCATCTTTTTGGTTAGAAGCTTTAGCGCAACAAGTATCAGATCATAATTCTAATAGCATTGTTAATCTTCTTCAACATGCTAATAACTTTATTTGTGATGCTATCTTTGATATCATTAGAGTTGATGTCAGGTATATGTCTCTAGCTATTTTAGCTAGAAGAGCTTTATGGCTTAAAACTTGGAATGCTGATATGTCTTCTAAGTCAACTTTACTTTCCCTTTCTTTCCAGGGTAATAAATTATTTGGTTCTCAGTTGGATTCTATTATCTCAACTGTTACTGGAGGGAAAGGAACTTTTTTACCACAGGATAAAAAATCTAAAGGTAAATTTAGGTCTAATAATCGTTTTCGTTCCTTTTGTCACAATAAGGAACAAAAGCCTGATCCTTCACCCACAGGAGCGGTATCAGTTTGGAAACCATCTCCAGTCTGGAATAAATCCAAGCCTTTTAGAAAACCAAAGCCAGCTCCCAAGTCTACATGAAGGTGCGGCCCTCATTCCAGCCCAGCTGGTAGGGGGCAGATTACGTTTTTTCAAAGAAATTTGGATCAATTCAATTCACAATCTTTGGATTCAGAACATTGTTTCAGAAGGGTACAAAATTGGCTTCAAGATAAGGCCTCCTGCAAAGAGATTTTTTCTTTCCCGTGTCCCAGTAAATCCAGCGAAAGCTCAAGCATTTCTGAAATGTGTTTCAGATCTAGAGTTGGCTGGAGTAATTATACCAGTTCCAGTTCTGGAACAGGGGCTGAGGTTTTATTCAAATCTCTTCATTATACCAAAGAAGGAGAATTCGTTCAGACCAGTTCTGGATCTAAAAATATTGAATCGTTATGTAAGGATACCAACATTCAAAATGGTAACTATAAGGACTATCCTGCCTTTTGTTCAGCAAGGGCATTATATGTCCACAATAGATTTACAGGATGCATGTCTGCATATTCCGATTCATCCAGATCACTATCAGTTTTTGAGATTCTCTTTCCTAGACAAGCATTACCAGTTTGTGGCTCTGCCGTTTGGCCTAGCAACAGCTCCAAGAATTTTTACAAAGGTTCTCGGTGCCCTTCTGTCTGTAATCAGAGAACAGGGTATTGTGGTATTTCCTTATTTGGACGATATCTTGGTACTTGCTCAGTCTTCACATTTAGCAGAATCTCATACGAATCGACTTGTGTTGTTTCTTCAAGATCATGGTTGGAGGATCAATTTACCGAAAAGTTCATTGATTCATCAGACAAGGGTAACCTTTTTAGGTTTCCAGATAGATTCAGTGTCCATGACTCTGTCTCTGACAGACAAGAGACGTCTAAAAACATAATTTATGTAAGAACTTACCTGATAAATTCATTTCTTTCATATTAGCAAGAGTCCATGAGCTAGTGACGTATGGGATATACATTCCTACCAGGAGGGGCAAAGTTTCCCAAACCTCAAAATGCCTATAAATACACCCCTCACCACACCCACAAATCAGTTTAACGAATAGCCAAGAAGTGGGGTGATAAGAAAAAAGTGCGAAAGCATAAAAAACAAGGAATTGGAATAATTGTGCTTTATACAAAAAAATCATAACCACCACAAAAAAGGGTGGGCCTCATGGACTCTTGCTAATATGAAAGAAATTAATTTATCAGGTAAGTTCTTACATAAATTATGTTTTCTTTCATGTAATTAGCAAGAGTCCATGAGCTAGTATGGGATAATGACTACCCAAGATGTGGATCTTCCACGCAAGAGTCACTAGAGAGGGAGGGATAAAATAAAGACAGCCAATTCCGCTGAAAAATAATCCACACCCAAAATAAAGTTTAAATCTTATAATGAAGAAAACTGAAATTATAAGCAGAAGAATCAAACTGAAACAGCTGCCTGAAGTATTTTTCTACCAAAAACTACTTCAGAAGAAGAATACACATCAAAATGGTAGAATTTAGTAAAAGTATGCAAAGAAGACCAAGTTGCTGCTTTGCAAATCTGATCAATCGAAGCTTCATTCCTAAACGCCCAGGAAGTAGAAACTGACCTAGTAGAATGAGCTGTAATCCTTTGAGGCGGAGATTTACCCGACTCGACATAAGCATGATGAATTAAAGATTTCAACCAAGATGCCAAAGAAATGGCAGAGGCCTTCTGACCTTTCCTAGAACCGGAAAAGATAACAAATAGACTAGAAGTCTTTCGGAAATTCTTAGTAGCTTCAACATAATATTTCAAAGCTCTAACTACATCCAAAGAATGCAATGATCTCTCCTTAGAATTCTTAGGATTAGGACATACTGAAGGAACCATAATTTCTCTACTAATGTTGTTAGAATTCACAACCTTAGATAAAAATTTAAAAGAAGTTCGCAACACCGCCTTATCCTGATGGAAAATCAGAAAAGGAGATTCACAAGAAAGAGCAGATAATTCAGAAACTCTTCTAGCAGAAGAGATGGCCAAAAGAAAACAAAACTTTCCAAGAAAGTAATTTAATGTCCAGTGAATGCATAGGTTCAAACGGAAGAGCTTGAAGAGCCCCCAGAACCAAATTCAAACTCCAAGGAGGAGAAATTGACTTAATAACAAGTTTTATACGAACCAAAGCTTGTACAAAACAATGAATATCAGGAAGAATAGTAATCCTTCTGTGAAAAAGAACAGAAAGAGCAGAGATTTGTCCTTTCAAGGAACTTGCAGACAAACCTTTATCCAAACCATCCTGAAGAAACTGAAAAATTCTCGGAATTCTAAAAGAATGCCAGGAAAAATTATGAGAAAGACACCAAGAAATGTAAGTCTTCCAGACTCGATAATATATCTTCCTAGATACATATCTACGAGCCTGTAACATAGTATTAATCACAGAGTCAGAGAAACCTCTTTGACTAAGAATCAAGCGTTCAATCTCCATACCTTTAAATTTAAGGATTTGAGATCCTGATGGTAAAAAAGGACCTTGTGACAGAAGGACTGGTCTTAATGGAAGAGTCCACGGTTGGCAAGAAGCCATGCGACAAGATCCGTATACCAAAACCTGTGAGACCATGCTGGAGCCACCAGCAGAAAAAACGAGCATTCCTTCAGAATCTTGGAGATTACTCTTGGAAGAAGAACTAGAGGCGGAAAGATATAGGCAGGATGATACTTCCAAGGAAGTGACAATGCATCCACTGCTTCCGCCTGAGGATACCTGGATCTGGACAGATACCTGGGAAGTTTCTTGTTTAGATGAGAAGCCATCAGATCTATTTCTGGAAGTCCCCACATTTGAACAATCTGAAGAAACACCTCTGGGTGAAGAGACCATTCGCCCGGATGTAACGTTTGGCGACTGAGATAATCCGCTTTCCAACTGTCAATACCTGGGATATGAACCGCAGAGATTAGACAGGAGCTGGATTCCGCCCATACCAGTATTCGAGATACTTCTTTCATAGCCAGAGGACTGTGAGTCCCTCCTTGATGATTGACATATGCCACAGTTGTGACATTGTCTGTCTGAAAACAAATGAACGATTCTCTCTTTAGAAGAGGCCATGACTGAAGAGCTTCTGAAAATTGCACGGAGTTCCAAAATATTGATTGGTAATCTCACCTCCTGAGATTTCCCAAACCCTTTGTGCTGTCAGAAACCCCCATACAGCTCCCCAACCTGTCAGACTTGCACCTGTTGAGATCACAGTCCAGGTTGGAAGAAAAAAAGAAGCCCCCTGAACTAAACGATGGTGGTCTGTACCACATCAGAGGGTGTCAAACAATCAGTTTTAAAGATATTAAATGAGATATCTTTGTATAATCCCGGCACCACTGGTTCAGCATACAGAGCTGAAGAGGTTGCATGTGAAAATGAGCAAAGGGGAACACGTCCAATGCAGCAGTCATAAGAACCTAGAATTTCCATGCATAAGGCTACCGAAGGGAATGATTGAGACTGAAGGTTTCGATAAGCTGAAACCAATTTCAGACGTCTCCTGACCAACAGAGACAGAGTCATGGACACTGAATCTATCCGGAAATCTAAAAAAGGTTACTCTTGTCTGAGGAATCAACAAACTGATTGGTTAATTGATCCTCCAACCATGTTCTTGAAGAAACAACACTCATAAAAAGCTGGAAAGGATCTTTCCATTGAAAATGAGCAAAGGGAATTGAATCCAATGCTGTTAAAACTTCTATGCATATATAGCAACTGAAGGAAATAATAGAGACTAAAGGTACCGACAGACGGAACCCAATACAAATTGTCCCTTGTCTGATAGAGGCAAAGATAGTGACATAAACCATCTGGAAACCTAAAAAAAAAGGTGACCCTTGCGTGAGGAATTAAGAGCTTTTGAAAAAATATCCTCTAACTATGTCCTGAAGAGCAAGTGAAACATATGAGAATCCGCATCCTCAGGAAATAATCTGAATGAAAACAGAAAAATGAAGAATACGCATTTATTGTATCTAAAGAAAACAAATAATGCTATCAATGACCACAAAAAGGCAAAATAGTTTGAATAAAACTCCAAAACCCAGTTCCTAGAAAAGGAACTGTAATAAAAACCCCAGAAGATTCCAGGTCTGAGCAGCGCTTGAACCCCATGGGTACCCAGCCATGCCTCAACAGTATCCAAAATATATAGGACAGAAACACACTGAAAGAAAGTGTTAGCCTTACTGGAATAAAATCAAAGAAATTTGGACAAAATAGAACCAAATAAATTTCAAAGAAGTCTTAACCTGCCCCTTACCAGCCAAGCTGGAATACGGCATGTGCATCGCAACATTAGGGAGCTAATTTCGAACCCCAATTAAAAACATGTTACTTGGGAAAGAACTCAGGATTCGTTCCTTAATAAGAACAACCAAACTAGTATAAGCTTAAAGTTTTAGTCTTAGAACTCAATCTTGAAGCCCATAGTAACAGTTTAAGAATTGAATCCAATTATAATTGATTATCTTAGAACAAAAGAAATATGGATTTTATTTTTTAAATCACAGAATTCTTCTAGCTAAAATAGCTAAAGACATAGATTAACCCTCATTTGCGAATATATTCAATAAAATGAAGACACAAATGAAATCATTAGCATGATAGTCCAGTTTAAAGGACCAGTCAAAACAGAGGACTTGCAAAATGCAAAACAACAAGACAAATGCAACCTAGTCTAGTAAATGTTGTCCCTTAACAATGCTAAAATAAATCATGATCTGATACTTGATCTTAAAGTAAACAGAAAAAATGAGGCAATTGCAATATCACAGGACCAAGAAAAGTACCTGAAACTAAATAATTTTCCAAAAATAAGATACAACTATATAAAGGAAAATAAATACTATTTTGCTATAAAAACAATAGCATAATTAGTAGGAGTAGAGATAGCTCCAATAAATTGGAGAACCCTCCAAATTGAATTTAACTGCTGACAAAGAATATAGTTTAAAAATAAAAGACAATTCTCAGCCTATTCCATTCCCTAGTATGGGGAATTGGAAAGAAAACCTCTGAAATCACAGAAGAAAAAATAAAAAGGCAGAAATAGTGTCAGCTAGTCTTAAAGAACTAGTTACCTTAATATCCAAAATAATCAACACCTCTTCAACAAAGAACAAATGTACTTTAATAATAAAAAAATTATATAAAAAAGTAGATTTGTTAGTGTCAATATCTGATGAAGAGAATTTCTGAAAGAGAAAAAAACATCATCAGAGAAGGATAAATCAGTATGTTGTTGGTCATTTGAAACTTCAATAATTAAAAAAGAAGTGAAAAAGACCTAAAAATCGTATTAGAAGGCACGAAGTCAGACATAGCCTTAATCAGAAAAAATATTTCTTATAAATCTTCTAAACATTTCTTGCACTTAAGAATGGAAATGTATAAAGCATAAATACTAATGGAATCTGCATGTAAAAGTATATCATAATAACTTATTACAAACCATAGCTAGAGATAAACATTTATAACATTTAAAATAAATGAACTTAGCTTTGGTAGAACTGAAACTCAGTTAAGCATTTTTCCAGAAGTGGCTTCTGACTCAGGGACAAACGGAGACATCTTGCAATATGTAATAGAAAAAACAACATATAAAACAAAATTGATCAAATTCCTTAAATGACAGTTTCAGGAATGGGAAAAAAATGCCAGTGAACAAGCTTCTAGCAACCAGAAGCAATAAATAATGAGACTTAAATAATGTGGAGACAATAGTGACGCCCATATTTTTTAGCGCCAAAAAAGACGCCCACATTATTTGGCGCCTAAATGCTTTTGGCGCCAAAAATGACGCCACATCCGGAACGCCGACACTTTTGGCGCAAAAAAAAGTAAAAAAATGACGCAACTTCCGGCGACACGTATGACGCCAGAAACATAAAAAAAAATTTTGCGCCAAAAAAGTCTGCGCCAAGAATGACGCAATAAAATGAAGCATTTTCAGCCCCCGCGAGCCTAATAGCCCACAGGGAAACAGTCAAATTTTAAGGTAAGAAAAAAATTGATAATTCATTGCATTATCCCAAATATGAAACTGACTGTCTGAAATAAGGAATGTTGAACATCCTGAGTCAAGGCAAATAAATGTTTGAACACATATATTTAGAACTTTATATAAAAGTGCCCAACCATAGCTTAGAGTGTCACAGAAAATAAGACTTACTTACCCCAGGACACTCATCTACAAGTAGTAGAAAGCCAAACCAGTACTGAAACGAGAATCAGTAGAGGTAATGGTATATATAAGAGTATATCGTCGATCTGAAAAGGGAGGTAAGAGATGAATCTCTACGACCGATAACAGAGAACCTATGAAATAGACCCCGTAGAAGGAGATCATTGAATTCAAATAGGCAATACTCTCCTCACATCCCTCTGACATTCACTGCACGCTGAGAGGAAAACCGGGCTCCAAATTGCTGCGGAGCGCATATCAACGTAGAATCTAGCACAAACTTACTTCACCACCTCCATAGGAGGCAAAGTTTGTAAAACTGATTTGTGGGTGTGGTGAGGGGTGTATTTATAGGCATTTTGAGGTTTGGGAAACTTTGCCCCTCCTGGTAGGAATATATATCCCATACGTCACTAGCTCATGGACTCTTGCTAATTACATGAAAGAAATTGATTTCAGCTTGTCGAAACCTTCAATCACAATCATTCCCTTCGGTAGCCTTATGCATGGAAATTCTAGGTCTTATGACTGCTGCATCGGGCGCGATCCCCTTTGCTCGTTTTCACATGCGACATCTTCAGCTCTGTATGCTGAACCAATGGTGCAGGGATTACACAAAGATATCTCAAGTAATATCTTTGAAACCGATTGTACGACACTCTCTGACGTGGTGGACAGATCACCATCGTTTAGTTCAGGGGGCTTCTTTTGTTCTTCCGACCTGGACTGTAATTTCAACAGATGCAAGTCTGACAGGTTGGGGAGCTGTTTGAGGGTCTCTGACAGCACAAGGGGTTTGGGAATCTCAGGAGGTGAGATTACCAATCAATATTTTGGAACTCCGTGCAATTTTCAGAGCTCTTCAGTCATGGCCTCTTCTAAAGAGAGAATCGTTCATTTGTTTTCAGACAGACAATGTCACAACTGTGGCATACATCAATCATCAAGGAGGGACTCACAGTCCTCTGGCTATGAAAGAAGTATCTCGGATACTGGTATGGGCGGAATCCAGCTCCTGTCTAGTTTCTGCGGTTCATATCCCAGGTATAGACAATTGGGAAGCGGATTATCTCAGTCGCCAAATGTTACATCCGGGCGAATGGTCTCTTCATCCAGAGGTATTTCTTCAGATTGTTCAAATGTGGGGACTTCCAGATATAGATCTGATGGCTTTTCATCTAAACAAGAAACTTCCCAGGTATCTGTCCAGATCCAGGGATCCTCAGGCGGAAGCAGTGGATGCATTGTCACTTCCTTGGAAGTATCATCCTGCCTATATCTTTCTGCCTCTAGTTCTTCTTCCAAGAGTAATCTCCAAGATTCTGAAGGAATGCTCGTTTGTTCTGCTGGTGGCTCCAGCATGGCCTCACAGGTTTTGGTATGCGGATCTTGTCCGGATGGCCTCTTGCCAACCGTGGACTCTTCCGTTAAGACCAGACCTTCTGTCGCAAGGTCCTTTTTTCCATCAGGATCTCAAATCCTTAAATTTAAAGGTATGGAGATTGAACGCTTGATTCTTAGTCAAAGAGGTTTCTCTGACTCTGTGATTAATACTATGTTACAGGCTCGTAAATCTGTATCTAGAAAGATATATTATAGAGTCTGGAAGACTTACATTTCTTGGTGTCTTTCTCATCATTTTTCCTGGCATTCTTTTAGAATTCCGAGAATTTTACAGTTTCTTCAGGATGGTTTGGATAAAGGTTTGTCTGCAAGTTCCTTGAAAGGACAAATCTCTGCTCTTTCTGTTCTTTTTCACAGAAAGATTGCTAATCTTCCTGATATTCATTGTTTTGTACAAGCTTTGGTTCGTATAAAACCTGTCATTAAGTCAATTTCTCCTCCTTGGAGTTTGAATTTGGTTCTGGGGGCTCTTCAAGCTCCTCCATTTGAACCTATGCATTCATTGGACATTAAATTACTTTCTTGGAAAGTTTTTTTTCTTTTGGCCATCTCTTCTGCTAGAAGAGTTTCTGAATTATCTGCTCTTTCTTGTGAGTCTCCTTTTCTGATTTTTCATCAGGATAAGGCGGTGTTGCGAACTTCTTTTGAATTTTTACCTAAGGTTGTGAATTCTAACAACATTAGTAGAGAAATTGTGGTTCCTTCATTATGTCCTAATCCTAAGAATTCTAAGGAGAAATCATTGCATTCTTTGGATGTAGTTAGAGCTTTGAAATATTATGTTGAAGCTACTAAGAATTTCCGAAAGACTTCTAGTCTATTTGTTATCTTTTCCGGTTCTAGGAAAGGTCAGAAGGCCTCTGCCATTTCTTTGGCATCTTGGTTAAAATCTTTAATTCATCATGCCTATGTCGAGTCGGGTAAAACTCCGCCTCAAAGGATTACAGCTCATTCTACTAGGTCAGAAAAGTACTTCAGGCAGCTGTTTCAGTTTGATTCTTCTGCTTATAATTTTAGTTTTTTTCATTATAAGATTTAAACTTTATTTTGGGTGTGGATTATTTTCAGCGGAATTGGCTGTCTTTATTTTATCCCTCCCTCTCTAGTGACTCTTGCGTGGAAGATCCACATCTTGGGTAGTCATTATCCCATACGTCACTAGCTCATGGACTCTTGCTAATTACATGAAAGAAAACATAATTTATGTAAGAACTTACCTGATAAATTCATTTCTTTCATATTAGCAAGAGTCCATGAGGCCCACCCTTTTTGTGGTGGTTATGATTTTTTTTGTATAAAGCACAATTATTCCAATTCCTTATTTTTTATGCTTTCGCACTTTTTTCTTATCACCCCACTTCTTGGCTATGCGTTAAACTGATTTGTGGGTGTGGTGAGGGGTGTATTTATAGGCATTTTGAGGTTTGGGAAACTTTGCCCCTCCTGGTAGGAATGTATATCCCATACGTCACTAGCTCATGGACTCTTGCTAATATGAAAGAAATGAATTTATCAGGTAAGTTCTTACATAAATTATGTTTTATATATATATATATATATAAATATAAGCCTAAACGGCTTACAGGGTGCTGAAAAAATAAATATGTAGTACTTACCCAAAGGCACTCTGCTTCTGGAGGAAACCAGTAGGAAGCCAAGACCATTGCTGAAACGTAACAGCAGAGGAACTTGAAAAGGAGTATATCGACGAACCAGCAGGCAAAGGACAAATCCCTGCAACCATCATGGCAAGGCTTGTGACTAAATCCCCACTGGTGAAATGTGTCACTTCCAATACTCCAAATTGAGGCCCATTTCCCCTCAGAGTACAGTGGATGTATTTGATCTGAGAACCCTTCTCTAAAGAATCAAATGCACATCTTCATTCTTCGACCACCTCCAGCAGAGACTGAGGTACTGGTGAGTTTTGTAGAGTTCTTGGTGTTTGTGAATCTTTGCCTCCTCCTAGTGGTAGGGAAGAGTAATTCAAGGAGTAAATTGATCATGGACTCTCCACACCTGTATGAAAGAAATAGGCTTAATTACAGGTATAATTCTAACCAAGGCCTGAACAAACGCCTGAATATCAGGAAGACGAGCCAGTTTCCTATGCAGTAAAACAGAGCACAAATATATCCTATACGTCCTTGTCTAGACCATTCAGAAGGAATAGTAAAATACTAGGAATTCTAACTAATTGCCACATATATTCTCAATCTGAATACCAAGAAAGATACACCTTCCACACATTGGGCTTGATTTATAGTCTACTACTGGCGGACAGGGCAATCCACTGCCTACATTTATTATTGCATATGTGTGCTCATGTGTAACTCTGCCCCCTACCTGAGGGCAGGGGCTGTCAATCTCCCCGGTCGGAAAAGTCCGGGGAGATTGATATCCTCCACATAACAGGTGGAGAATAGGGTTGAAAAGCAGTATTACATCTCAACTGCAGGCTCGCTCGTGCAAACCTGCAGCCAATGGGGCTGAGACCCCTTGGTAAATCTTGCCCATTGTGGTAAATCCTTCTAATTAACAGGCTTACAAGCTTGAATTAAGGTTGTGTATCACTGAGTGAGAACCTCTTTGATAGACAATTAAGTGTTCAATCTCCAAACTGTTAAATTAAGAGACTGAAGGTATTGATAAAAGAATGGCCCTTGGGGGGCGGAGCTAGCTACCGAAGTGGATGGCCGCATGTTTACAGAGCTCCTGGCTCTAGATATACTAAAGGGGCTTATCTAGCTCATTTTTCAGTCCAAAGTTATTTAGGGACGGTTCCCAATCATATAAACTTCTCAAGAACGAGTCCGGGAGCGTACAACAGCTATATATTACCTGATTAGGCACAGTGACAAGGTAAACTGTATAGCGAACCAGACAACTGAGAAATCCAAGATGGCGTTTGCCTCGTGGGATAAGGAAATCAAGGCTATGTTAGATGCCCACTTCTTATTAGTATTTGCAACAGCGTTTGAGCAGGAATTACCAGCTAAAGTAAACCTGAATCATCAAGAGAAGTCACAGAGCCCTCTCGAGGATAATATCCGCAATTGCCCTACATCTTATTCACAAGAGGCTGGATGTGTCAGAGCAGCCCTTATACAGGATGGACAGTTCTTACCTAGGAAGAGCTCACAGATATCGGTCATTGCAGCTACCTCTCCAAGTACTACGGCGACCCAATACATGAGGCAGCTTGTCCAACCGCTAATACCAACCGGGCTCTTGCAGTGTGGAGATTCCTCTCTCTCACCTACCTCCCTCGTGGTCCGTGAGGTGTGCGATGTTGTGGCTCCGTCAAGCAGCGAGGATCCTCTTTTGTCTCTGCGCCGAGATCCCGGTCGGCAACTGATGGTGTGGCTTGGCCTTGCCCGGAGTGATGTTTTTGAGTCACATGCGAAAGAGAGGTCCTGTTTCTGTGCTCTTGATGACTGTTCTCATCTGTCGGAAAGTGTGTGCCGAGAGTTCAATTGCCAAGCTTGTGGCCTATTGCACCTCTCTCATTTATTGCCTACCAGACTGAGTGGCCCCAGGCAAGGTGTTGGCTGATCTTGTGGTGGAACTGATCTTTCTTATTTACTTGCAAAATGGAACACTTGTTATCACACTTAGTAATAGGAACCATCACGTATGCATAAGCGTCTTTTTACGGTTTTATTTAAGATTTGTTAAAGGCCTCATATGTTCTCATTTCTATATGTTATGCTTTCCTTTGGAATCTGTTCATGTTTAAAGGTAACTGTGAGGATAATAGCCATATTATTCTCTTATTCTCTTAGCTATGCGGTAGTTAAGCATCCAACTCCTGGCAACTATAATGTAGGTAAATAGCTTGTAAATAAAACCATACATTTCTATGGGACACAATACCTTAAATGGATAGAAATTGGGCTTATGTTTTTTAGAGGGATTGAATGCCTTTCAAGAATCTGAACTACAGTACCTGCAAAAGTCTCATGGGGAGTTGTTCATGTCATTTATCAGACTGCTGTCATGAGCGTAATGAACGGTAGCAACTGGAACTGTTACACAATGCAAATGTTCTTTATATGTACTTCCATTTATCTATACTTATATATGTTATGTTTATCAATAAGCAAAGTCTATAATGTGTCAGCATGGTCCATCTCTAAATATTGAACTATTCTAAAGATTTTCCTCACAGTCATTCTTGTAATCTAAAATATCTCCCTAAATATCTTTATTTTTGTTATATGCGCTGTTATTGGTAACATGAGCTAATAACTAGTATTAGAATTTCATTATATACAGATTATCTATGTTTTATGGAACCACTATATAGCAGATTACCTTCTTGCAAGTATTGATAAATAAGGTAATATAATTGCCTCTCTTAATAAACCCAGCGCCTGTTAACCTCATTTGCCAAGGGCTGGAGTGGGTCAATATTAGCTATATAATTTTTTCCTCGGTTTGAGTTGTCATGTTTTATATGAATATGATACAATTGATAGCTAGATGGTTGTTGTTACCCTGTTTCAAGTTTTGTCTATGTATACAGTTGAATATCTGAATTCTTGACCACATGCTTTGCTCCTAAACCACTTTTCTAACAATGGGCAGAGACTAAGATGCGTCATATGTGAGCGACTTTCTTGGTCCATGATTTGGCTTGCGCAGATGTAATTTTACCACCCCCAGGTATTACGACTTAATATGCTAAGATAAGGGTACCTGTAGTACGTATAGTGAAGTAACAGTCCCTTCTGGTATACACGTTTGGGTCCATTGATGATAACAATATTTTAATATATCCGTTAAAAACATCAAGAGCTGGACAGTAGACTTTTAGTTATGTTCTCTGATCAGTTGAGTTACATGTATATCATATATATTTATTTCTCTACTGGAGTATTAGCCCTGTTGAGTTTATTTTAATCCTTCCTCGTAGCCATACATGTGTGTTTATGGTATTTACTCATCGCTGGACATAGGGCCCATGCCCAGAGGATGGGGTTAATTTACGATAGTATGGATACATCTCTGTCTTGCTCTGAGCTGAAGTAGGATATACTGTGTCCTACTACAATGGAGGTAGATTTAGTTGCATGCAAGGGCTACTTTAATTTAAGATATATATTTTTCCCCCTAGTTAGTGACATAAGCTCTACACTCCCGGATGTTTTTCAACGTTTTATTGAATATTCATACTTCACAATGATTATTAATGTATGCGACCAAATCTGTTCACTTCACGAGTCGCTAAGGATATTGTGTTACATTGCTATCCACTCAGTTATCTTACTACTTTGGTCATCCAGTATATATCTCTTTTTTGAGTAACGGTATTATTATCCCAGTCAGCCTAGATAAGTATAGGTCCAAAAGCGTTTTTTTGTTCATTGTTATTCTTATCTCTACCACATTTTGGCTTCTTCTGTTTTGAGTACCTCTGTAGTGTCAATATTATGTGGTGTTCAATGGTCTTGTGTTGCAGGTTAGGTTAATTTTTCTGCTCTTACTTTGCCTGAGGAAACAGAGTGGTCAGCTCTGAGAAACGCGTAGCGATTTTTACTGATTTTATATTGTACACTGTTATATTACTATATAAAGTGTTTTTTAAATATATTTCTGGAGTCTCCTTTTTTCATTTTTTGAGCATTTTTTAACATCTTGGACTGTCCTTCACCGGAGTGGTATGTGCGCTGGGCCACTGCAATATACCCAGCTTGCTCTATTAGCACTATAGTGTGCTTTATACTTTGTGAGTATATCTCTGAAGGGTTAAGCTGGTGGGTACACACTTAGCTTACTGATCTGCACTAGGAGTCGCCCTCTGTATATCTTTCTATTTTTTCAGATTATGGTAGGATTAGGATCTTTTTGGAGCACTCTCCAAATTGTTATTTACCAGAGATTCAGGCAGATCTTTAATTAATCTCCGCCCCCCTTCTCCCTTTCCTTTCCCTTCCTCTCCCCTTTTCCCCCATATAGGACCCTGACACCAGGGGAATATAGTAGGGGTCCTATAATGTTGTTTCCCTCGACATATACCGCACTTTGAAATTATCCCTTCCCACAAACTAATATCCCAGAATTTTGTGGCTCAGACAAGCTCAACTTTATATGCTTTTGTTCTTTTTCTTTATGAGTCACAGTATGTAGTTTGTATATTGTATCACTCTGGGTCCACATGAAGAATATGAAGATTACCATATTGTCTATACTATTGTTACCGCTTGTTCATTATGCATTACTACAGGTTTATCTTCATATGATTTCTTTCGCTTCTTAGTAAAAAAATGTTAGAAATTATGAGGTTGTATCGTTATATTGTACATGTAATATTATTCATTTGTTATGCTGTATTTATAATTTTAATAAAAATTATTTAAAAAAAAAAAAGAATGGCCCTTGAGATAATAGCTCCGAATGTTGAGGGACATGCCATGGAGGAGAACTGAACATCTGAAGGAGATCTGAATTCCACTTCCTGTGCAGCCACACAAGAGCTATCAATATTGCAGAAATCTTTCCCTGCTTGATCCGAGCAATCACTCATGGAATAAGCACAATTGGTGGAAAGATAAATTAAATTGTAAAACCATGGAACTGCTAGGGCATCTATCAATTCCACTTGCAGATCTCTCAATCAGTATCTGTTTGGTTGTGCTTCAGATGTGACGCCATTGAGTCTATTTCTGGCGAACCCCAACTGGTATAAAATCTTCTGGTTAAGAGCCCCAGACTGCTCCCCAACCTGACAAACTGGCATCCCTGGTGATTATTTCCCATGAAAGATGCAAGAAAGACATCCCATGGAGTGAGGGATATCCACCAAGACAGAGATTGCTTGACTAATGGGTCCAATTGAATTAACAGTGACAGTGATTACCGTTCCACTTCTTTAGCATACTTAGTTGTAGTGAACGCAAATTACATTTTATCAAAGGGATGGTATCTGATGCTGCCACAATCAGACCAACTACCCCTACTGCATTGCCCAACAGTGGGGTGAGAAATACAGTGCAGACTTCGGCAGCCTGATTGTAGCTTGAGCTTGCATTGATCCGTTAGATTCGGTCTCCATGAGGTTGTTTCTATGATTAACACTAGAAAGGACTCCCTTGTAAGAGGAGTAAGCGAACTCTTGGCCACATTTATCATCCAGCCATGTCTGCAAAGAAACCAAAGTAGCTAAATCACTAAGGGTAAAGATGGAGCTTGAATCAAGATAACATCCAGGTATGGAGATACTGCTATTTGCTGAGCCCTGATGACAGAGAAGTGTCCCCATGATCCTTTTGAAGATCCTGGGAGCTGTAGTAAAACAAAAAGGAAGAGCTACAAACTGGTAGTTGTTTCTGTGCAGAAAAGCAAAATTAAGGAAATGGTGATGTTTCTTGTGAATAAGAATGAGAAGATAAATGTCCAAGTCTATAGTTGTCATAAATTGACCCTGAAGGACTAGCGGAAGAATAGATTAAATAGTTTCCATCTTGAAGGAAGGAACCCTCAGAAACTTTAGAGTTTTCAGATCCAGAATGGGTCTAAATGTACACTCCTTCATTGGTACAATGAACAGATTGGAATAGAAATCCTTCAACTGATTTGCTGTCAGGACTGGGACAATAACTTCCAGATCTGGCACACACTGAAGGGGCCGAGACCAAAAAACCTATTCTGTATCCCTGGGTAATTTCCATTACCCTAGGATCCTGAACCGTCTGAGACCAGGCCCTTTGAAAAAGGCTTAACCTGCCTCCTTGTCACGTTCCGGTGTATAACCACTAAGGAGACAGACCCTCAGGGCAGTGGTTAGGAATTGGAGATACCAACTGCTGACACAGGAAGAGTATCCTGGGCATTGATAGTTGAGATTCTGTGATTTATAGTTGCAAGGGGTTATTGCAGGATTCATTAAGTGTGAAACATATGTATGCAATAAATTCTGGTTTCAAAGGAAACAGATAATGTGACTCATAGTTGCTAGAAGTTGCTGCAAGATTCATGGAGTGTAAAACATAATGTAAGATATTCAGTCTTCAAAGGGAATTAATAGATACTGTGATTTGTAGTTGCTAGGAGTTATTACAAAGCTCACAGTACACAATATTAGTTGGAGCTGTATGCCAGACTAATAATCAGAGCAGCACAGGTGATCGGCAAGTTGCAAGTTAAATCATTAAATACTGTTGTGGCAAATATTGTAAAATCACAGGAAAACAGTTTGTTTAACTGGAACACATAAATGCAGAGTTCTAAATATATATATTTCCATGAGGATATTTGAACAATGACAACTTGTAGCAGTGTATTCCAGACAAGATTTGGCTTCCAGGTGGACTTGGCAGAGGCGTATAATCTGAATAATTGCATCACAGATAAGCAAATTTGCCAATTGTAAGCAATGAATGCGTTAATGGGTATCCTCTAAGCATGATTCTTCTGGAACTAGTTCCGATAATGAATCACATCAAAAAGATGCTGTTCCTGCAACACCAACAATGGCTAATGCTGATTGAAATGATATTTCCCTTTGTAGAAAAGCCTTCCTAAGAAAACTTTCTTGTTTTCTGTCAATAGGTTCTTTGAAGGAATTTCTGTCCTCAAGGTAAACTTAAACTAACAGCCTTGGTGTTAAAGATAACACACAGTTTCTTTAAAGGTTTATCCTCAACTGGTTTAGGGTCCTGGACTCCAAACGTCCTCAAAACTTCCTTAAAGGGACAGTCAAGTCCAATTTTTTTTTCATGATTTAAATAGGGCATGCAATTTTAAACAACTTCCCAATTTACTTTTATCACCAATTTTGCTTTGTTCTTTTGGTATTCTTAGTTGAAAGCTAAACCTAGGAGGTTCATATGCTAATTTCTTAGACCTTGAAGACTGCCTCTAATCTGAATACATTCTGACCACTAGAGAGCATTAAATCACGTTTCATATAGATAACATTGAGCTCATGCACGTAAAGTGACCTAGGAGTGAGCACTGATTGGCTAAACTGCATGTCTGTCAAAAGAACTGAAATAAGGGGGCAGTCAGCAGAAGCTTAGATACAAGATAATTACAGAGGTAAAACGTGTATTATTATTACAGGCTCCTGTGGAATTAGATTTACACTTACCCTGAGGTAGCATAACGCCCATAACCTCAGAAATAGCAGACTTTAAATGTTTTTTAAAACCTTGGGAAAAATCAGTAACGGCATCCTGTGTGATTATACACAGGTGGTGTGCAAACTTCAGGTACAACAATTGAGACTGTAAAACAGAAATTAAACAAATATTACAAATATTGTGCTAGAGGACATACAGTAGCTGATATGCAAAGCAAGCACTCATTTGGCTTAGAAACACACTCAGTAGATCTGCCCTCAAGTGGGTCAAGCCCAGCAGAGGCAGCACCTGAATGCTCAGTTACAGTACAGTGGACCCACGTATAAAACAATATTAAATCTCCTTAGAAGGAAAAATAACAGTCAGAAATATATATAGGAAAGTCCTTAAAGGGACACTGAACCCAATTTTTTTCTTTCGTGATTCAGATAGAGCATGCAATTTTAAGCAACTTTCTAATTTAATCCTATTATCACTTTTTCTTCATTCTCTTGCTATCTTTATTTGAAAAAGAAGGCATCTAAGCTTTTTTTTGGTTTAGAACTCTGTCCAGCACTTTTTTTTACTGGTGGATGAATTTATCCACCAATCAGCAAGGACAACCCAGGTTGTTCACCAAAAATGGACTGGCATCTAAACTTACATTCTTGCATTTCAAATAAATATAGCAAGAGAACGAAGAAAATTTGATAATAGTAAATTAGAAAGTTGCTTAAAATGTCATGCTCTATCTGAATCACGCAAGAAAATGTTTGGGTTCAGTGTCCCTTTAATAATACCTCACTAAAGGCTAAATCAAAAGCTTAGATATATTACAATAACAGCAACTGCTTCCAAATACAGTATGAGGTACTTCCCCACACAAATGGATAGATAATGCCCCCTGCTCAGGTATAGGACCAGTCTTACCCCCTCCAGTGCCCGGACATGCTCCTCAGTCATGCTGCAGCTGTATGTTATGGCTGCTCTGTACAATTGCACAGCAAAGCACAGTGTTACCTGGATAATGGCAGCCGTCTGAGTGCAGGAGTACTCTGAGGGAGATCATGCACTGAAAGGAACAGGAACTACGTTAACACCCTCCATGCCAGAAGGAATTCACTTCCACACTGTGTGCCAAAGATACAGATCTGATACCGGCTTAGGGCTCCTCTGAAGTTACAGGGACTTGCCTACGATCCGTGCAGTCCCTGCATAGAATTGAAGAGCAACCAGGATCTTTATTTAAAGGGACAGTCTAGTATAAACTAAACTTTCATTATTCAGATAGGACTTTATTTTCCAATTTACTTTTATCATCAAATTTGCTCTTTTCTCTAGTTTAAACTAAACATAGGTAGGCTCATATGCTAATTTCTAAGCCTTTGAGGGCTGCCTCTTATCACAAGCTTTTTAAATCTCTTTTCAACACAAAGAGACAGAAAGTACACGTGGGCCATATAGATAACACTGTGTACAGGCACAGGGAGTTATTTAAGATCTAGCACAACACAATGCTAAATGCAAGACAATAGATAATAAACAGTCACAGTCATGTGATCAGGGGGCTGGAAGAAGGTTTCTAGATACAAGGTAATCACAGAGGTAAAAAGTATATTAATATAACTGTGTTGGTTATGCAAAACTGGGGAATGGGTAATAAAGGGATTATCTATCTTTTAAAACAATAACAATTATATGGTAGACTGTCCCTTTAAGGAGACAATGCGCTTAAGGGGAAATGCTCTAAAAAGGGCAATAACAGGTCCCCTCAGCAAACTGTAATAAAAAACTTAAATTATGCTTACCTGGTAATTTTATTTTCATTTAGATGGAAAGAGTCCACAGTTGATTTCATTACTTTTGGGAAATAATAACTTGGCCACCAGGAGGAGGCAAAGACACCCCAGCCAAAGGCTTAAATACTCCTCCCACTTCCCTCATCCCCCAGTCATTCTGCAGAGGAACAAGGTACAGTAGAAGAAATACCAGGGTGAAAAGGTGCCAGAAGAATAAAAAGTAAGAGATGCCCCACAGAAAAAATACTGGTGGGGAGCTGTGGACTCTTTCCATCTGAAAAAAAGAAAATTAACAGGTAAGCAAAATTTAAGTTTTTCTTTATAAATGTAAAGAGTCCACAGCTGCATTCATTACTTTTGGGAAAACAATACCCAAGTTATAGAGGACACTAAATGCAAAAACAGGAGGGTACAATAGGCGGCCCATTCTGAGGGCACAAGGCCTGAAAAAACCCACAACCCAAAAAAACTCTGCTTCGTCAGAGCCGGGCAAAAGAACTAGAAGGAAAAGGCCCAAGGACACTGAACCGTAGATAGTCCGAAAGCCTAACTAGAGCTGCAAGCAGACTCACTGAGCCAACACTCCTCCAGGAGAACTGTCGCCCAGTAGTCGGTCCCCTTACTAGTACAGTACCAAAATCCCCAAAAGGGAGAGGACAAGGGTAAGCCAAGGGATACCCAAAAGGTACAGCAAAATCCCTAAAAGAATAAAAAAAAAAACTTAAAGGACGGACAAGTCCACAGAGACCCAAATGGATCCCAACAACAAAAGGAGTCAACGCCCAACCCACAAGGAGCAACTGGGCATCATCAAGGAGAAGAAACATCTCCCAAACAACGTGCAACAGCACCAAAAAAGACAGCTGAAGACAAAGTCCTTAAACAGTCAGAACTCAGAGACAGAGCAAACAGAAAATTACAAGCAGCAAACTCAGATATAAACATCTGAGTCCAGGAACACGCTGCCATTCATAGAAAGACACAGAGAAAACACTATCCGTAAGAATAAGTGGCCCAAGACAGAGATTGCCCAACTTCCAAGATACATGACGCTCTCCAGGCAATCTAGGCTGCCAAGGCTACTCACAGAACCTCTGAAAAAAAGAAGGTCCACTGTCACCCCCAAGACCTGAACAACAGGTTGCAGATCCTACACCTAGCCAGACCAGCCCAAGCAACGGCAGATCTGAAAGTAAGGGAACAGAAAGGAACCCCAATACCGGCCCCCAAAAGGGCGGAAGAATGGACACAGCCACTTCAAGCTAAAGACAAATGAGCAGGCGTTAGACCCAAGGAGATCTAGCAAGGCCACCCGACTTAGTCTCAATGCGGAGCCATCAGCTCCCCAGATGGAAAGGAACCACTCAAATAGCAGACCAATCCCCAAACCAGATAAACAACGAGCCCCCTAAAGAGGAGAGCATCGATAAACACCTGCCCATAAGACAGGAAGTCATAAGAAGAACCGAGAGGCCACAAGGCCACGTCACTGACGAACATGGAATAACCGCTTAAAACACCTTTGTGCTAGCACACAAAACAGGCGCAAAGGTGACAGCTGAGCAACCACAAACCTTCCGTGTGCTAGGCAGGAAAGCCCACCATCAAGTCACGATAGGGGCTGTCCCAAGGGAACTGTATCATCCAGCACAAGACAAGGCCCAAGGAGCCCCAGCTCTCATAAATCTGGACAAGTTGAAAAACAGAACAGCCAGAACAAGGGCTAAGCCCAAGTACCCCGGAAACTGGAACCCCCAGGCCAGTCCAAGGATCATAAGGTCCGGTAACATCCCACGGTGGGATCCACAAAGAGAAAACACAGAGTAAAACCCTTGACAACAGGAAGATCAGGACAAGAAGCCCGGGCCCCACAAATGTTTAGATTAAACAATCTTCCAGGCACATAAATCCCTCGTCTGATATAAAAAAACAGACCTCCCAGGGAAAAAATCCAGAATAACCCGGATAACAAGAACAAGAAGCCCTTGCAAGTCCCGACCCAACGGGAAGAGACCACCCCTTGCAGGAGCCCAACACTCCAAAGAGCCAGGGCCATAAAAGGACGCTAGAGCTAACAGGCGTCCAAGCATCATTGACATGATTGTGCTTGAAAAGTGTGGCTATTCCCCGTAAGGGACACGAGTCGCTGATTATTTTATCAACCTCTAAAGAAGGAAAGGCTGAGTAGACCTCCCCGGGGATTGAACTAGCAACCCTCTGTAGCCACAGAGCATTAGTATGCTGAGCTAGCTGTCCAGCTAGCCCCGAGCTCCAGACACAAGGGGAACAGTGAGGACAAGTCACCCAAACAGTTAAAAAACGTGTCTGAGTTGTTACCATAAATGTCAAGGGCTTCAATAGCCCAGAAAAAAGATCTATAATTACCCGTGACCTACACAGGATGGGTGGCGACATAGTGTTCATCCAGGAGACGCATTTCTCCAAACTAAGAGAGCCGAAATGGTTTAATAGACAATACCCAGTAGCTTACTTTGCCTCAGGAACCTCAAAAAAGAATGGTGTGGGAATACTGTTCCGCTCCACAGTACCCCTTCAGGTAGACCAGACATTCAGAGATCCAGATAGTAGGTACCTAATCTTGACTGGCACACTATATGGCAGACCCCTGACCCTGGTTAATCTTTATCTCCCGAACAGAGCCCAAGACCTGTTTTTAAAAAAAGTTATGCTTAAGATTTTGGAGATACAGAAGGGCACTCTTTTCCTGGGCGGGGACTTTAATGTTTCCTTGGACCCGGTCCTGGATACCTCCGATGGCCTCTCCAGTACTCCCCACAAAGTAATAAAACATCTTATTAGATCTCTGACTGACCTAGTGGTACACGAAGTCTGGCGTGTGTTTCATCCTTTAACTAAAAATTTTACATTTTATTCACACCCTCATAGGAAATATACGAGGATAGATTATCTCTTTGCGGATCCTGTGGGATTAGCAATCACAACAGGCAGCAGTATTAACACAATTACATGGTCGGATCATGCTCCGGTGAGATGTACGATTGACTGGCCTGACTCTCCAATAACGCCTTATGTTTGGAGGTTAGATGAATTTCTTTTGAATGATCAGCTTCTAATCCAAGAGTTACGTGAACGCTTGGAGGAATACTTTCGTCTAAATACAGATGATCTGGTAGACAGTTTTACTGTCTGGGAGGCCCACAAATGTGTGCTCCGGGGCATCTTGATGAGACACTGTGCTAAGATGCGCAGAACTAAAAGAGAATTATATACAGCCTTACTGGCGCAGGTGACTCAGAAAGAAGTAGCGCATAAGAATAGCCCTAATGACAATGGGCTACAGGAAGAACTGGCTGAAGCTAGGTCGGCCTTGTTGAGGCATTTGCAAGATGAGCAGCACAAAAAAGCACTCATTTTGCGGCAAAAGTACTTCGAGCATGGTAATAAGGCGGGGAGGCTCCTAGCTCGTGCAATAGCGCGAAAGAGCCTAAACTCCTATGTTTTCGAGCTAGTTGATGAACATGAGGCAGTACATAAAGATGGGCAGTCAATCGCTAGCGCCTTTGGAAGATTCTATGAATCTCTCTACAACATTCATAGGAGCGGTGAGGGGAGGGGAGAGCAGCTTAATGTCCAGACTACTGAGCAAGAGGTCATAGACTATTTAGAGGAGATAGATATGTAGCGACTGTCGGAAGAGGAAGCAGAACAATTAGATGCTCCCTTTGTAGTGGAGGGATCGTGGAGGCTATTAAAAGCCTCCAAGTTGGTAAGAGCCCGGGCCCTGATGGAATCGGGGCTTGCTATTACAAACTTTTTGCGGAAATCCTAGCACCTCGCTTACTGCATCTGTTCAATCGGCTCACTGGGGACCCCGTCCTACACCGCTCGATGTTGGAGGCTTTTATATCAGTTATTCCCAAGCCAGACAAATCGGTGACCCAACCAAGCAGTTATAGACCAATTTCTCTTCTTAACGCAGACATTAAGATACTGGCGAAGGTCATAGCAAACCGCCTCAAGAAACATCTACCTCAATTAATATCTACAGATCAAGCAGGCTTTATTCCTGGGAGAGAGGCACGGGACAATACCCTGCGGGTTCTCCAATTGATCTCCGCCACCCACGTCAATTCCGCGCCGTTGATCCTCGTATCAACGGACGCAGAAAAGGCTTTCGACCGAGTTAATTGGTCCTTTATGCGCCACACTTTGATGAAAGTGGGCCTCGGCCCACGTTTTATTAATGGGGTGTTTTCTCTGTACTCTAATCTGAGTGCACGTGTTAGGGTGAACGGTATGCTCTCTGCGCCCTTCCCGATTTCCAATGGGATGAGGCAGGGGTGCCCGCTTTCTCCTCTGCTATTCACTCTAGTAATGGAAGCCTTAGCATGTAAGATAAGAGCCAATACTGCTATTCGTGGATTACAAGTTGGAGAAGTAGAGCATAAATTAATAATGTATGCGGACGACGTGTTGATGACTCTGGCAGACAATGGTGCTTCTTTGCAGGCAGCTTTGGCAGAGTTGGAAGCGTATGGTCAAGTTTCTGACTTCTTGCTCAATCCTTCAAAATCAGAAATTTTGAATATAACTATGCCACATGAAGCTTTTGACACACAAAACCAGGGGTGCCCTTTGAGAGTCGCTGCGAAACAACTGAAATATCTTGGCATTTGGCTTGCCCCTTCACTGGGGAGATAGTGAATACCAACTATAAAATTATTAGAGACTCTATTGAAGGGGACCTAAAGTCATGGAAAAACAAAACTATCTCTTGGATGGGGAGAATACATATAGCAAAAATGAATGTGCTACCTAGAATGCTATACATTTTCAGCCGAGCACTTAATACACCAGGTGCAAATGATAATAGAGGCCTATATCTGGAATGGCCTGAAGCCCAGGATAAGCAAAAAAACAATGTACCTTCCTAGGGATGGTGGGGGAGCGGGAGTGCCGTTGCTTGTTGAATACCATAGAGCAATGATCCTCCAGCGAATCGTTGAATGGTGTCATGGATCAACGAATAAAGCCTGGATTGGATTGGATAGAGAGATCCTCCAGAGAGGCAATGTTGGCTCCTTGGCTTGGATAAGCCCGGAGCGTCGCCCAAAATGCATCTCACACTATCCTCTGTTAGAGGATGTGTTCCGGGTGTGGGATAAGCTTATTAAAACCAAAAGCTATATCTCCTCAGCGACGGCCCCGGTTACCCCTATATGTGAAAACCCGGATAATGGTATAGCAAATAAAAAGTACTCCTCTGGGTCCTCCTATTCTCTATCTAAAGTAACCATCTCTAATATAATCGATCAAACTAGACTCAAGCAACAGGCGGAGCTGGCTGCTTGGAATCCTGAGATATTTTCCTCAATAATACTCGAGATAGAGAACATTTGACTAGACAGAAAACTCCATTTGAGGAACTTTGTACCTCATAAACCATACCGCGACACCTGGTCTCATTATATATATTGCTATTGGAGGGAGACGGAGAAACTAGGCCTTCTTATGTGACTTCATGGCATAGAGAGCTGGGCACCGAGCTTGATGTACAAGCCTGGCGGTCTATTTTTAGGAAAGCGAAAAAAGCGTCGGTATCAATGAGACTCCAGGAAATGCATTTTAAATTTCTAAGTAGGTGGTATATGACGCCACAGAGATTGCAGAAGATATATCATCATCTGAACGGGGAGTGCTGGAGGGGCTGTGGGGAAGAGGGTACCTTGTTACACTTGTGGTGGCAGTGCACTCTCATACGGCCCTTTTGAGAGGGGGTGTTTGGCGAAGCCAGCAGGCTCTTGAAGATTATTATACCCCCTGACCCCAAATACCTTATTTATCACGAAATAACAAGGATTATTGAGGAAGCGAAGCGACACTTGTTTCTCTTACTCTTGAATTGCGCAAAAAGTCTTATCCCGAGACACTGGAAGTCCCCGCAGATCCCGACATTGAGGGAGTGGAGGGCTGGGGTTAGGGATCTGCTGAGTCTGGAAAGGTACCACTATATGAGTTCTGGTAAAATGGAAACACATGAATATATGTTACTAATTTGGGAAGGTAAAGACATATAATATACCGATATTAGTAGAGGAGTGTAGCTGATCTTGATGTGAGGAGGGTTGTGTGCCGACTTTGATGTTTCCCCCCCCCTTTTTTTCTCTCTTTATAACCCTAATCGCTTATTCTTTGTTTTCTTTCCCCTTTTCTTTCTCTCTTCATAGATTGCAATACTGAAAAATGCGAGTGAACATTACATTAAATATATTTGTCGTACCATGTTTATATCGCACATTGAGTATGACATATACAAAGCAAAAAGTGGTGCGGTATTGATAAGCAAAATTTTGTTATCTTCGAAGTTTGATTTTCTCACTAATGTTTAATTTGATGATGTATATGATTATAATATGGGAAGTAATTATGCTGTATTGATGTATCTTCACTATGTTGTAATTTTGAAATGTTCACGAAATAAAGCTTGTTTTAAAAAAAACAAAAAAAACGTGTCTGAGTAGAACACAAAGGCAAGCAAGCCTGTAACGAAAGGCACAACACTCAGGAACAGTTACACCTGTAGGGAACTGCACATACCCTCCTGTGGCCAAGAGACTAGGGGCAATCGGGCACAAACTATTGATCTAACATCAATTTTGATAATATCAAAAATGGCATCACAAATAAAATGATTAACATATTGCAGTAAGCGAATAATGCTAGATATGTCAGAATCCAATTCTTGTTGTGCTAAATTCTCCAACCAGAAAGTTGATGCAGCCGCAACATCAGCCAAAGAAATTGCAGGTCTGAGAAGATGACCTGAATATAAATAGGCTTTCCTTAGATAAGATTCAAGCTTCCTATCTAAAGGATCCTTAAAGGAAGTACTATCTATTTTTGTTCACAAAATAAAGCTTGTTTTAAAAAAAAACAAAAAAACGTGTCTGAGTAGAACACAAAGGCGAGCAAGCCTGTAACGAAAGGCACAACACTCAGGAACAGTTACACCTGTAGGGAACTGCACATACCCTCCTGTGGCCAAGAGACTAGGGACAATCGGGCACAAACACAAATAAACATCTGGACTTTGTAGACGCGCAAGCGCCAAAAGTATGTAAGAGCGAAAACGTGCCACAACCTCCGGGGGGAACAATCCACCCTCCTAGGAGGAAAAAACATAAATTGGGTAGTAGGGAGCGGTAGGGAACTCGCCTCCCAGAGGATAGGGCCCACCGAGGCGGATGGCTCAGCAGTCTCTTGAATCCCCGAGCCCAAGGAACAAGGTGCTCTAGAGCGGCCGAAAGGACATAACTGACCTACCGGAGTCAATGGGGCCAATTCACATTTGTCACAGGACGAAGAATCTGAATCAGAAGGTTGAACAATCTCAACATCAGCATCCTCCATAACTAGATAAAGGATACCAAAAAGTGGACTAAATATAAAACAATTTAAACGGCACCTGACACCCACCATGGATGGGGCACTCGCAACCTCCTGTGAACTAGACACAAGCGGACTAGAATTCTCCGTCACCACACAGTTAGGAATGCGGAAATGGGAAATCAGAATGTAAACACGCCCGGTAACAAGGTGAACCGTACAGTCCAAAAAAAGCGTGCCCAACCGTAAGGTCGCGTTACTACGAAAGTCTGTTATGTTCCAAAAGCCACGAGCCCAGTTAATACTACACATAAGCAGATTGAATCACATAACAAACATGATTAAAAAAAAAACCCTGTTCAATAATCCCCCTCAGGAGATATTAACCCTTGATTCCAAGATACTAAAGGAGTCCCACTGAGACCCTGTATTTTTCATGTGAGTTCGTAGGAACAAATGAGTTACAGTACAATCATGAAGAATTAAAATGAAACTCTTACCGGAATCTACGCCGTGGAACAGGAACACGGCCCTTCAAGTGTGACGGATAGTAGCCTCGCCTCCGCCATGGACTTGAGAGAAGAAAGCAGACAGCGAAAATAGACAACGCCAATTCCTTGTGGAGTTGTTAAAATAAGTTAGGATGGTTTCCCAGAAAGACTCTTCCTGCATCTCTGAACTCTAATTTTCATTCAAGCCTTCACTGGGAGACTGACAGGATTACTTAAAACTCCCGCCCCATGTCGAAGAGTACTACCCGCCATAAGAGATGAAAACAAACTTCTGACACTTCCCTGCCAACCTCCTGGGACGAAAGGCAAAGAATGACTGGGGGATGAGGGAAGTGGGAGGAGTATTTAAGCCTTTGGCTGGGGTGTCTTTGCCTCCTCCTGGTGGCCAGGTTCTTATTTCCCAAAAGTAATGAATGCAGCTGTGGACTCTTTCCATTTATGAAGAAAAAGCAGTGCACCTCACCAAACATTTTTTCTTTTTGCATTACTAAGAGTAACATTCCCCTGAATGAACTTGAAAAAGAGCTACCTGACTGTTGTGGCAGCCTGACTAAGTGTAACACAGGCGGGTGTGAGCTGGGCTATAAGTACACTACCCAGTGTGCTTGCTACTAGTCTGAGGGCTGTAAGGGGATGCAGCTACCCAGTAGCTGCCCATTCCTCTAATCTTACTCTGATCCCAGCCACTCTGATCCCAGCCTGAAGCTCCAGAAGATCGTCTATCCTGTACTGTAATTTACAGTAAAGGATATACTGAGGGAGTATATCTCATGTCCACACAGGAGGAGGCTAAAGGAACTATCCCAGCGACAACTGTGGCAG